>NW_027109449.1:1246740-1271515 GCF_000696795.3 Halyomorpha halys
ATAAAAATATAAATATACAGCCTAAGTCAGTTGTTATTTCGTTGTCAGGGGATCGAGTAGATCAGCTGATTGAAGATGTTCAATTCAGAAATATTGTGTGTAAGAAAGACATTTAGTTCCGCATTCAAAGATGTAATCCCCTTTTTATTGTTACCTCATAAAATTCATTTCTTATCTTTTAAATTTTTATTAGCTATAATCACAATGAATATTGTAAATTGAGCATAAACTTAATTATTGTACATAAATACAAACAATAAATAAAAAATATATAATGAAGTCGATGATGAAGTTTTTTATGAGAGTATTCGGCCTTCTGAAATTGCCGGAAAAAATATTAACCACTGTTCTACGGTGGTAATAAATATGATATTTAAATTTTTTTTGGATAATTTTTACCCCAGAAAATTAGTTTACAAAATTTGGGATATAAGCCTTAAAAATCGCAAAGATAGGATGGAAAATAAAATTAAAATAGCAAATAGTATAGCAATTATTAAGAAATATTATGGATTAAATTATATAAAAGGTTTATCAGAAAATATCCAGAGGTCATTTATAGATTATGATGTTGAAGAATACTCATTATGTTATAGACCTAACAATAAAATTAAAAATTATTATAGCAATTTAAAGGACAAAATTGAAATAAAAAGTTAATCGGGATTGATAAATAAAATTCCGTGTTTAAATTGTCCAGCTATCTGTATTGGTGAAACAAAGGAAATGTTAAGCAATAGAATATATCGACACAGAAATGATACAAGAAATAAAGAAAAGGATCCCAATAAAACAGCATTAGTACAGCATGCAGCTAAAAATCAACATAATTTTAATTTTGATAACACCATAATTTTACATAAAAAGAACAATATGTTCAAAAGAAAAATACTTGAGCCAATTTATATATCAGAGAACATCAATTATACAGTTAATTTTAAAACAGATACTAGTAATTTCAACCAAAATTATGCAGAGATTTTAAGCAAAATAAATTTATGAAAAATAATGGAGGAAATTTTGTTACTATTTACAATTAATTTTATTGCGAATTTTGGTAATTGGAATAAATTACAAATTGAGACCAAAATTCAATTTAAATTAAATTTAAAACAAGGCTAACCTGAGTGAGTGGAAGGTTGTAAATAGTTTGTTTATATGGTACTGATAGTATGGATAAATTGAAAATTAAAAGTTTTAAATATTTATGAATTTTAGAATATAGGTAACTAAACATAAGCTTAGGTAAGGTTATTAATTATAAATATGACTCTCTAATAATTGACTTTTTCATAGGGTTTTAACTTATAATTAAT
Organism: Halyomorpha halys; assembly: GCF_000696795.3. NCBI lineage: Eukaryota > Metazoa > Arthropoda > Insecta > Hemiptera > Pentatomidae > Halyomorpha > Halyomorpha halys. The sequence goes on from NW_027109449.1 coordinate 1,248,057, forward strand.
GACCTGGGGCAGAATAGCCTGCAAAACAATTTTTAGATTTTGATGTGAGGTGAGAATTTATATTGAAGGTATGTTATATTATTAGTGATAATGTTGTTGTTATAAATGTTAAAAATGAATATATAATATAAGCTGTTAAATATTTAGATTGTCCTTGAGGATGGCCGAAATGGCCGAAACGTTGGACTATTGATGGAATAAAAAGTGTTGAGACTATACAAGGATACAATTTTGATTTATTTAATAATGAAAAATATTATTTTTTAGTTGTTTCCCCCATTATTTTTAGAGATAAGTGTATGAATAATAATCATTGAATCTTACCTTTTTTAATAATCGAACCTTCAAATGTGCAGTTGTGATCTATTGATCCTTAAAGAAGTCAACTCAACAATGTTACCTTCCTAATTATAGCATCTTTCTAGAAAGAAATCATCTATCAAATAATTTCACTATTTTCTTTATTATTTTTCCTTGGTACCAAAAATCTAGAGCCGGGGATACCCTACTCCCTTCTGCCTATGCCCATGCGTACAGATGCCTATTACCACCAAAATTAAAGATAGCTGAATGTACTATAATGTAGTCGATAATATTTATTTTCAAAGGAGCAACAGTTTCGATTATTTTCGCCAAAATTAAATCGCAAAATATTAATTTTTTTTTATTCTGAAAAAATGTTACTTTCTAAAAAACTATATTTTCTGAAATATTAGACCTAAACAGCTTTACTGAAGTTCATCATAAATTATATTTTAGAACATCTACCCTACATTAAATGATTATTTGTAGTGTTATTGAAGATATGGTTCTCCAAATGAAAAATTTTAGCTTTTTCTCGAATAAAATAAACTTCAGGAAGTGTGCAATTTAAATAAGAGGGTGGTTTGTAAAATTCACCGCTAGATGTCAGTGCTAGAGCAACAAGGTTTCCGCGCAATAATCACACATCCTTTGTGAGTGAACACACCGCGTGAGTGGTAGTGACGACTCTTTATTGTTGTTTTATGCGTAGTGATTTGTGACAATGGAAAAAACTGAGATACGATCAGTAATTAAGTACTTTATAAAAAAAGGTTTGAAAGCATAGGAAATTCACGCTGACTTTCAAAACACACTTGGGTGGGTTTCTACTCCTTCATATTCAACTATTGCCAAGTACAGATTAGATGATGATCCACGTTGTGGATGACCAAAAAGTGCTATGACCCCCGAATTTATCGCAAAAGTGCATAAAAAGGTCATGGAGGATCGTCGACTGAAAGTGCGTGAGATTGCTGAAGCTGTAGGGATGTCATCTGTGCAGGTGTATCACATTTTAACCGAAGAATTAAGAATGAAAAAATTATCCGCAAGAAAGGTGTCGCTGCTCTTGGTATTGGACCATAAACATACCAGATTGGAAAAGTTCAATAAAAAAATCTGGTCTGTTTTCAGCGCAACCAACAAGATCTTTTGTGCCAGTTTGTAACTACAGATGAAACATGGGTCCACTACTATACTACAGAATTAAAACAGCAGTCAAAGCAGTGGAAACATACTGAGGCACCACCACCAAAGAAAGAAAGGGAGACGTTCGGCCGGAAAGGTCTTAGCCTCAGTTTTGTAGGATCCAAAAGGCATTCTGCTGATAGATTATCTTACTGGCCAAACAATTACGGAGCAATACTACGCAAACCTCCTAGACCAACTACAGGAAAAGATATGCGAAACAAGGCCTGGTTTTCCAAGGAAAAAAGTCATCTTTCAATGTCTGCCGACTGCCCTACAGTATACTTTAATAATGTGGCTCTTACCCCTGTAGAACAGATTCGTTATCTTGGACTACATCTTGACAAACGACTAACCTGGAATCCTCACATAAGACTGAAAAGACAGGAAACTGCACGCATATTCCGACTATTACAGCACTTACTAGACAAACAGTCTAAACTTCCAACTCATTACAAAAGACTGATCTACATGACAATAATAAGGCCCATCTGGACATACGGAGTTGAGCTTTGGGGCTCCACTAAACCTTCGAATTCTTCTCGTATCCAATCTTTACAATCCAAAATCCTTCGTAAAATCCTCAATGATCCTTATTTTGTTACTAATGAAACCATCCATAAAGACCTAAATGTTCCTTATGTAACCAATCTAGCTCGAACCCGATATTATTCCTTCCATAATAAACTCCCTAACCATCAAAACCTTCTAACCTTACTTTATTTTATCTCTAACTACTTTACAAAGTCCGTAAATTCCTACCTGCTATACACTTTCTCATCATTTGTTCCTTTCTAAGTAATAGATTATTCCAAGTAAACCATAATGGTTTCTATTCATCCCTCTATTCTCAATTCGCTGGTGTTCTTCAAGGTAGTATCCTCGGTTCCATTCTCTACACCGTCTATACAGACATCCCAACAAATCCTAACACTATCCTCACTATGTATGCCGATGACACAGGTGAGCTTTGGGGCTCCACGAAACCTTCGAATTCCTCTCGTATCCAATTCTTACAATCCAAAATCCTTCGTAAACTTCTTAATGCTCCTTACTTTTAAATCAAATCATCCATAAAGACCTTAATGGCCCATGTATCCAATCTAGCCTGAACCAGATATCAATCTTTTCATTATAAACTCCTTAACCACTCAAACCCATTAGTTTCTAACCTTGCTTCCTCTTCCATTCCAGGCAATCCTCCGAGGCGCCTGAAAAGAAGATGGCCACGAGACCAGCTGATGTAAAATGTCATTAGAGTGCTACCAATGGGTAGTTTCTCTTCATCCTGTATCATATCATTATGTCATTATGATAAAATTTACTTGTTGTATTTTTTTATACAGTTATAAATATCAATAAATAAATAGATAAAAAAAATTCTTTCAATGTGACAACGCCCGCCCACACACAAGTGCTATTGCTATGACAAAACTTCATGAACTGAGGTACGAATTGTTGCCACATCTACCTTATTTACCTGATTTGGCACCATCAGACTTTTATCTCTTCCCAAAGCTGAAAATTTTCCTAGGTGGGAATAGATATCCTACAACGGAAGAATTGACAGCCGAATTGGAGAGGTATTTTGGAGGCCTGCAGGAATCTCATTTTCGAGATGGGATCAATGCATTGGAAAATCGCTGCACTAAATGCATTAGTCTATGTTGACAAATAAAAGCTGTTCCACCGAGGTAAGATACTTTTTTCTAGTACATTACGAGAACTTTTCAAACCACCCTCGAACTTACACACATTTAGTTTTTTTAATAAAATCCACTGTATCCTTTGTACAATCTAGGTAAAAATTTAAACTTTCTATAACGTTAAATAACGAACAATTTTTTCTTGACTTGTCATGATTGTTGTTCACAGTTTTTATTAAAGTAATAAAAAATTGGGATAACATAACATTTTTTTGTATCCTCTTGGGCTCTTGAACTACGATTCATTATCTAATCTTCCTGACCCTTTGTTCAATACTTATCCTGTTCCACCCATCTCTGCAATCCACCCCGAAGGTTGAAACGGCAGTGGCCAAGAAACCTTTTGTAAAATAAAAATGCACAATTGAAGTTCCGGCTATGGTCCAATGCTCCACTCAAGTTGAGTGTTTGAGGCTTTATCGAGCTTACTCAGCCTGCACTGGCTCGTTACCAGTGACGCGTTGAGAGGGATGAGCAGAGATCTCAAAGAGCTCTGCTCTACCCCTCACACATGTGGGATAGAGTGGGCTCAGGAATCCTCAGGTCAATAGTATACATATTGTACATAAAAGTATAAATGTGACTAGTAATTATTATTAATTTATTATTATTATTATGAATATTATTTTATTTTTTTCATGTACATAGTTTGATATTTATCCTTCTTATATATATTTAGAGAGAGATTTTATGTATTTACTTATTTATTTTATTCTTATTTTTTATTTTAGTATGAATGCGATCAGTTATCATCACTATTACCTATTGCCCAACAACTTTATGGCAGATTGTAATATCTATCAGTAAATAAAGTATTTAATATAACCTCTAAGGCGTTAATAATTTCATTTGATTTTGACAGGTCAAGACTTGGCATGTAATTTATATTTTGAGTGAATTATTAAAATTATAATCTTTTAACTGTCTTTACATATTTTATTATAACTATTTATTTTAACCCATTTTTCAGTCATTATTTTTTTTTTATGCCAAACAAAATTTTAAACGAACTAGTGGAGTACCTCCCTCTTCTCCCCCTCTGTAAATTTAATTTTACTACTCGTTCCAAAAATTGTATAACTTCGCATATTGTATGTAGTTCTGATCGTATTATATTTTTCAATATAGTATAAGCAAGAAAAAAATAAATTTCAAGTCTTTAACCCATCTTTTTAATTTATACTTCAATTTACTAATTTTATTGCATTTTAAATAAAATAAAAAAGTGGACTGTGACCCCTAAAAACTTGTTTGTACAATATCTATCTATTGAAAATTCATAGATAAAACTACAACAGTAATATCTCAATTATTTTCAGGAAAGCTTAATATAAGTAACGTCAGGAAGTTTTTGAGCTTAGATCTTGATTAAAAAGTTATAAAGGATATGACTTACATTTTTAGAAGTTTCTAAGTTGAATTTACCTTTATATTAATTTTTTTTTTTATAAAATATTTTTTTCATTTTAAATATTTCTATTAAAATTAGAGAATTAAAACGATGTCATATGACGTGTGTACCACACCAGCTGATGTGTATTTCATTTTTGGCCTTAAAGTATCTTGAAATACCAAATTTTCACACAAAAACTTCAAATTTTGACTGCGTTTATTATTTCTTTCCAGGCCAATTACAAAACTTCATCAATATAATATAAAGAAAAATTAAATATTATAAATTTGTAACTTTTTCTAACAATGCCATAACAAATTTATCATTCTTTTGGTTGTTTTATTTTTGGCTGCTTACGTTCCAATACTAATTAGTAATATTTCTTTTTTTTAATCGTATACTTTAAAATGCGTTATATTGTAATAATAATTCAAATAATAAAACAATATTAATAAGAAAAAGGAAAATATTATATTTTAAAAGGTTTAAAATTAAAATTATTTCAGCATAATAATAAAATATTCGTGGGACTGAGGCCATTAAAAGGAAATATTACGCAGTTAGTAAGGGCTTATATGCAAGAGGTCCCTATCTCACTTTATGTGCGTAGTCAAAGGAATTAATGTCATGCCGTGCTAAAGTGGCATGGTCGGAAATCTGATAAAGCCACCCGTGGCTTATAGCATCTTACTCATAAAATAAAATTATATTATTTAGAAACTATTCAACTTCAACTAAAATATTTTAATATTAAAATTGTAAGATATAAACTATAGTTAGGACAAATTACTTGATTACTCTTTCAATTTTGAGTATAATGTAAGTGAGTACAGAATTTAAAGTGTATTCTAGTGTAATTATGATTGTAATCGATGATATTTTGTGTATAAAATAAGTGAGTAACAGAATTTAAAGTGTATTCTAGTATAATTATGATTGTAATCGATGATATCAAAATTTAGTCACTGTGGTGGCTCAGTGAAAAGGACTTGACTTCGAAACCGGCTGTATCAGATAATAATTTTTATATTTTACTTTAGCCTTGAGTCAGTCCTATGGGTTAGGGAGCTCTCCGGTGTCCACCCAGCCACATAAAGTTGGTACCCTTAATTGGGTAAAAATCTGGCAATGGAGGTAGATTCTGACCCAATCACCACACCCCTAATCCGTCATGGGTTGTAGAAGTGAAGATTTTTTTTCCAATTTAATATCAGAATTTAAAATTTAAGTACTTTTGTAATTAAACATCAAACTCAAAAATTTAGAGTAAACTTGTAATCAATTACTCTCGAACTTAAATTCTACAAAACTTAATATTTTGAGTTATTATTGATTAGTTATTCTCATATTATATATTATCATTAAAATACAATTTAATTTTTGTGATTTCCCTTTATTTAGTAACCAGTAATTTTTTTTAATCCACTGGCGTTAGCTCCAAGTTCTTAAATACCTTAATCGAACCCTGCAACTACCCTTATAATGCCACAAGGAATCGAAGCCAATATCTCACTGATATACATATATCATGTAATATGTATGGATTAACCAAAAATAAAGGAGGTTACGAAAAAAAATATTGAGTAATTTTACTTTCTGTCACATATATTTCATTTATACACTAACCTTGCAGAGATTAGTAATAAATAATAGATATAAAATTTGAAAAAAAGTTAAACAAACTTAAATTAAATAACATTTTGAACACATTCATTTCTATATCCAATATTTACATTCAGCCTGGTGAACTCCGAACCGTGCTTCCTCATTTTAACTTTTGTAAGTAAATGAGAGATGCAAAAAAACAAATTCACACCATATTTACAGATATATACAAATTAAATGATAAATAAAATAGATAATATTATAGTATAATACAGATTCACAAATACAATGAAATTGTAAAAAAAAAAAAATGGTGAAACGAAATTCAATTAAATTTAAATAATATTTTGAACACATTTATTTATATGTTCAGCCTGGAAAACTGCGAACTGAGCTTCCACCCCTCTTGTAACTTTTATAAGATAGAATAGGAATTTGGAAGATCCCAGCATTCCCGTCTTAACAACGGGATCCTTCCCGCCCTGACCCGCCAAACTAAGACCCCCCAGGGAACGACGAACCATCATTTTTGAAATTTAAATAGTTTTGCTATGTATGCAATGGAGATTTACTTGGGATGCCAGGATAATCGCTGAAGGCAATTATCCAAAATAAGTTAATTAATTAATTATATATTGAGTAAAAAACTACCTAAAAAACTATTTATTATAATTGGATTCCTTTCCAAAGGCTGTTTATGTGTTTACCAGTTTACCAATTAAATACTACTAAGTATTTATTTACAATCTATTATTATGATAAAATGATTCAAATGATCAGATAAAGGTTGCCATAAAAAATAGATTATTACATTATTACTTATTGGTTAATTTTATACTTATAGCTGCTGATGCCGTGGGATGTGGTGCCGTAGATGTCGTTCATAAGGGATGTCCAGGGCTCGTGGCCCTTCTCACGACTTTGTCTGGTCGAAGTCCATCTTCTAAGCCTGCCTGCTGACTGTGTCCTCGCCCATCTAAGCCCTCCTGTTGAGTGTGTCCGTCTCATCCTGCAATCCCTCTTTTTCCTGGCCTTGTTACCCTACTCTTTTTCTCCCACTTATTTAGTTATCTTATTTTGAAATCTCTTCTCTCATTGGCTATCGGTGATCGATGGCTCCCGAGGCATCTCCCTCCTCATGGTTGAAAAAGTTTGACATGTCCAGGAAGGGCCTGAACCTGGTTAATTTGATTCTGATCCCTCGTCAAACCTGTCATTTTTGTTAGAACACTTAAAGGTTAGCCAATCTAATTTTCTCAGGGGCCTCTGGTAATGTGACAAACTTAATACAGATGTTTTCATATCGGGGGACGCTGAAAGCTTCGCAGAAGGATACCCTGACTAGGTATAGGGGCATATGACGAAACACCTTAATTATACCCAGGATTGTCAAAAGACCGATACATAGCAGTTTAAATATTTAAAACGCGCCTGAAATTGAAAAACTGTGAGAAAACCACCACTCCCGCTCTCCGTGGTAGCCTTACTTATCTGACTTTTCACAGACAGACTATTATAGCGAGTAGGTTGGTCGATTGACATGTCACAATCACACAAGAGGAAATCAACACAGAAAAAGGCAATCCTTCCCGACCGGACCTATCCAGGTCGCTCCCAGGTCCTATATCAATTTTGAAATATTTCCTTGAAACGGGAACAGGAGACATAAGATAATTTAATAGGATAGTTAGGATTAAAAAATAGTATTTTCTTCTTAACCACGGAACCTTTCTGGCCTGCCCCACTCCATTAAGATAGTCTAAATAATTAAAGAGCTCCTTAAATTGGAAAACGGCGAGACCATACTCCATACTAAGAGCTAGTGGATAGTGAGCTATGATATAACATTAGGATGATCGGTGAGATTCTCATGAAATATGGAGAATTTAAATGGAATAAGACAGAGGCATATGAGATATTAAGATCATGTTGCACGGTAATGATGTTTCTGGTAGTTGGCTAATGTTGGAAGGTGTTTAAACTGAAAGGATTCAGTGCGTTTGATGTTAGAATTTTTCGATATTCGCAAAAGTTCTGGTATAAGACCAAACAGGTTTTTGTTTCGTCTCGTAAATTTATAGATTGTTATCTTTTTATAGTTTTCTAAGTCGGTAAATAGTCTAGCTCGAAGGTTCAATTCTTGTATTTTAATTCTTATAATATATATAATATTCTTAAAATATAATAATTATATTAAATTATTGAGGTGTAGATAGTTGACCGTAGATTAATGCTTGAAGAAGTTTGTCGGGGGGTGCGGTCAGCAAAGAACAACATAAATAAACAAAACCATATTTATTTATTTTATGCCGACGTTTCGACCTGAGTTTCAGGTCTTCATCAGGGGTTGTGTCTTAGAGGAGGGAAATATTCGTACTCGCGTATATAATCAGTACGAATATTTCCCTCCTCTAAGACACAACCCCTGATGAAGACCTGAAACTCAGGTCGAAACGTCGGCATAAAATAAATAAATATGGTTTTGTTTATTTATGTTGTTCTTTGCTGACCGCACCCCCCGACAAACTTCTTCAAGCATATATTAAATTATGTGGGTTCCACGTTAGGCAATTTACTTCCTTTAAAAATTTTAATTAAAAGTATATGAGTACTGAGCAAAAAGTGAAAAGAATTAGTTATTTCCTTTAGAAAAAAAAAATCTTAACGAAAAAAAAAATAAATGTTCAAAATAGTAACGATGAGTACGTTTACTTTACTTTTTTTCAACACTTTTTTGAGTATTGATTAAAAATATTCAAAAACAAAGTGGTAAAAAAGATCTCCCTGAACTCATATTTAGAGATTTTCTTTGTTACTTTATTTGTTTTAACTACGAGATGTTTTGATTATGTATATGCCAATACTCGCTACAAATACGATCCTAAACCAGTCAGAATAATTTAACCAGTTCGGTAAACTGGCTCAACTACCATAATTAAGTGCCGAAGTTGAAGGTAAAATGGCGACTGAATCTATCTATTGGTATCGGCATTGGTAGTGGAGGGAACTAGTTCGGCAAGTGGACTCGGTTTTTTTGCCAATCCCTGGCGACTACCAAAGTTGCTGCCACGTATTAACCAAAGTCGGAGTGCCAAGATCCATTTTTCGGGACCGTCGAAAAATAAATATTAACTGTCCTAGGTTAACGTTAACTACCCATAACGTTCCGAACCGGACGTACTGGGACCTACACCCAACCCCACGGCCGTCACGACCCTACAGAGTTTACCTAACAGAAAATGTATAATAATACAACGACAGAATGCATCACAAGTTATATTAATTATATAAACAATTATTATTACTCTTAATTGTATACATTAATTATGGTATTAATGTATAAAAATAATTTAACAGTTGTATTTTCGGAGATGAGTTCTTGTTGAATGTTAGTACCTGATTTACCTGTAAGACAACTCATATATTCTAAAAATAACAAGCGATGTCACACATTTTATTAATACAGGACAAATATAGAGTACACGATAGATGGTAATAATAGACATGTATAAATGGATAGTGATTGATGAGTGACAAGATCATCAAATTAAATTATTTATGTCAATCAAATCCTGACAAGGCGATAATGTCATGAATATCATAGCTCATACATAGGATAATCATTATTTATATATAAGTATATTGAAAGTCTTATTTACACATTATCATAAATAGTTCTACTGGAATTGTGTCGAGTTGACTAAAAAAACTTTCACATGTCTACCAAGTATGCACAATATATTTCATCACTACTTCTATATCTATATTTTCTCTTCCTCACTACTAAATATAGGAAGATTTTTATTCATATAGAAATGAAAAAATGTTCGTCCTCCTAATTGGAATTTTTTTAATAATTTATTTATTGTTATTTACAACTGTATACATATATACACATCAAGTAAATTTGCTGTAAGTGATATTATGACATGATACAAACATGTGGAGAATCTCTCCATTTATTGAACCCCAAAAACACTTCCTAAGGAAAAGATCTCGAGGCCATTTTCTTTTCAGACGCCTAGGAGGATTATTAGGTAGTGAAGGAGAAGCCAGGTTAGAAACGAGTTGGTTTGGGTGGTTGGGAAGTTTATTATGGAAGGATAGGTATCTGGTTCTGGCCAAATCGGCAAAATTGGGGACATTGAGGTCCTGATGGATGATTTGATTTGTGACAAAGTAAGGAGCATTAAGGATTTTACGAAGGATTTTGGACTGTAAGGATTGGATTCGAGAGGAATTAGATAGTTTAGTGGAGCCCCATAGCTCAATTCCGTATGTCCAAATAGGCCTTAAAATAGTCATGTAGTCTTTACAATAGTCATATAGCCTTATAATAGTCATCTAGTCATGTAATATATTGTAATGGATTGGAAGTTTGGACCGTTTGTCTAGTAAATGTTGCAATAGTCGGAATCGACGAGCAGTTTCCTGTCTTTTCAGTCTTGTATGAGGATTCCATGTCAGTCGTTTGTCGAGATTTAGTCCTAAGTAACGAATTTGCTCAACAGGAATAAGTGGGGTATTATTAAAAAAGATACTGTGGGACAAGACGTAGGTTTACGACGAAGGGTAAATGTGATTTGTTGGTATTTATTGAAATTTATTTTAATCCTTCGATTTGGCACCATTCTTCAAGGGTGTTGATGTGGGATTGGAGGGATTGGGATACAATGGAAGGGTCATTATTCACTGACAATAGGTATGTGTCATCGGCATCCGTGGTGAGAATAGTGTTAGGATGGGTTGGAATGTCAGCTGTAAAAACAGTATAATGGATAGGACCAAGGATACGACCCTGAGGTACAATTGGAAATTTCAAATTGCATTTTATGATTTAGATATAGAACAAAGAAATTGTTTCCATTTACTTTGTAAGAACTAATTAGTCATCATCATCATCATCATCATTTTATCCCCTTGCGACATATGGGGTTACGATTTGTAGAGTCTGGACCAGATATCTCGTTTTTGGGCCATCTCCCTTCTACTCCAGTCCATATCTCGCCTCCTGAACGCCTCCTTAACACTCTCGTTACAGGAAATGCATAGTCTTCCACTTGGCCATCTTCCCTCCACGCGAGTCTCATACGTCTTCCTGGCAGTTCTTTTCTGGTCCATCCGAACCACCTTAGCTTGTGCTTCTTTAGGATACTTTCAGCCGGTTTGACTCCGAGACTGCTCAGGTGTCCTGAACTGTCCTACCGAGAGGTGTTGTCCGTACTCTATCCCGTCACCTTACGAAAGTAACGCATCTCCATAGATTGGATCTGGCTCATGTACTTTGAGGAAGAGGGTCCACGATTCGGAAGAGTAGGAAAGAATACGGAGGAATATCGATTAGTAAATTATCATTTTAGTTTTTCTAGTCACCTCCCTTTTACCCAGGAAACAAAATACCCCTAAAATAACCCTTGGAAGCAAAATAAATACTCTTCCACCTGCATTGATTCTTTGAGAAACTTCCTCAACAATGTAGCGGCTTTTGTTAAGATAAGCGCCTAGATATTTGAAATTATTCTTGTCTTTCTTCGTTCACCCTTTTTGTCTTTTCCGGGTTAATTTCCATGTTTACCGTGGTAATTTCCTCTTGAAGAACATTTATGTTGTATTGAAGGTCTCGGTCGTTGGAAGCCAGGAAGACCATGTCATCCTCGAAAGATAACACAAAAAATCGTACCCAATAGACCCGATTTAAAAACGCAAATATGATATTATGTAATGCAAAAATCATAGGGAAATCACGTTACTCAACAATCGCTCGGTACAAATCTTTTTATATTTTTTAATTTAATTATATGATGTTAACTCTGTAAACCTTGTAATATAACAAAAATTCAAATTGATAATACATTATCTCCCAATTCCTATACACATGTTTTCGTTCAAAAAATATTAAAATAATAACTTTTATACTTCAGATATAATTCTCGAGATTTGACTTTTATTTTTGTAAAAAAAAAAAAAAAAACTAATAATTTTTACTTTAATTTAGCTTTTAAAAAATATCTAGAAATAATAATATTATTATTATATAACTATTTTATGATATAATATCATATTATATAGTTAGGTATTAAGATTGTGAATATATTTTGATTCCGAGTTTTCATCCTAAACGTTTTAAGTTCCTCTGAGTATTACAGCAAACACAGGGGAAAATGTCGGTGTGTGTGGGTGAAGATCCTTTCTTACAAGCGCTCAGAAACGACACTTATTCATGAATGAACCATTAAAAATAAACGTAAATTTCGTATACATGGAAATTTTAGCTATTAGTTTCAGCTATAGCTAATGTTTGCCCAACTCTGCTTATAGCTGAAATAACTTTGACAGTGTATAAAAAATAAGTGGGGTTTAGCTACTCAAGTGCACTTAAATAGATTGGTTCATATGGACTATTGTATAATCGTACAATAAATGAGTATTGGTCTGTTGCCAAAATCATACTCGCAGTATAATCATTTTGTTGAAGGCATTGTAAGGTTTCGATAACTTGCGTGATTTACACTTCGTTTGTTGAAGACATTGTGAGGTTTCGGTAACATACGTGATTTATACTTCGTTTGTTGAAGACATTGTGAGGTTTGTTTGTTTGGTTGTTTAGTGGCACCAAGCTTTATTGGTCATCAACGCCATTCATATTTTATTTAATTTTGCTAATATTCGTTAAATTTTATTTATTTTTTGATTTTATTTTTTTCTTCCGATCAAGTTATATTTTTGTCAGTAAATTTTGTGATTTCAAAAACCGAAACACCAATTCTATTGCCTTATCATCGTCTCCAATGGTTTTTGAGATATCTTGGCTTAGTCCCAAGCTATTGAGGTGTGGTGTAAAATATGGGCATCGTTGGAAAACATGGCTTATTTTAAATTGTTATTGCAGTAGTGGCAGTTCGGAGGCGTTTCTTTTGATATAAGATAGGAGTGGGTGAGCCTCGTGTGATCTATTCTCAGCCTAGTCAGTACAACTTCCTCTCTACGGCATTTGGGACTGGAGGTACCCCAGGGCTTGACAACATTGTTAATAATTTTTAATTTACTCATTGGGCCTTCGTTTCACATAGATTGCCATTTATCTTTGACCTTTACAAGAGGCCTGCATATCTCTGACGGAGTTACAATTGCTTTACCCCGTCCCGGAAGCGCGAGTGCCTCTCTTGTATTGTGCATTGCGAGTGCCTCTCGACATTGTGAGGTTTCGGTAACTTACGTGATTTACACTTTGTTTTACTCTAATTTAGGAACGAAAAAGGTAAGTGAAACCACTAAATTCACATTTTATGTCAATTGAATATGCATCGCCACTAAAATCTGTCTTTTTTAGAAAAACTATTGTAAATTATAACAAGAATCCACGTTTAATATTGTGTGCCTGTGTTTGTTGTTATCGACAGGTGAATGCTGAATCTATCAAAATTTCTTTATGTGAAATCCATATTTGTTTGAAATTTAGACTGAACATAGTCAGAAACAAAAGGAGAAAAAATATTAACTTTGTTTAATATTAATATTAACAAGTATGCCTGGGATACAAAGCGAACACAGACACTAAATCGTACATACATATATTAAAGTACCACCAAACCCTTTTACGTCTCTCAAGAGCGATAGATTTTGACGATTGATGTATTGCTAGAAATGGCAAGGGGTAGGGATAAAAAAAAAAAAAGAAAAGAAGATGTTCTTTATAAAATTATATTGCTTACACCAATGAACAAAATGGCACGCAGGGGAAAACTATTATTTTATATTCATGTTAATTTTAATTAGACCGCAATTCGATTTGGTAAAGAGCTTACGAATAATTAAATAGTAGGCATTAATTATTCATTACATCATATATAATAAATGATTTTATTTTATTATTTTTCTATTTAATTTATATCGAAGTTGTGTTTTAGAAACTTATATAAAGGCGGTATATATAGTGATATACACTTAGATCTCCTCTAGGAGCCGCCTATATATTCCCCGTCAATATTATCCTGATCCTAGATGTAGTCTGCTCTTATCTAACGCCGTAATCCCTTCCGATAAGGATAATCTCTTTATCCAAAAATAAAAATGATCACATGCAAGTAAGTCTAAAATCGAAAACCATGTATAGCTGTTTTATGCTTTATTTATTGACCTTGAAAAAAAAATGAAAATCCGTAGTATCTGTTTTTTCTCAATTAAAATATAGATTGGCAAGAAAGAGATTTAGTCTGGCAGCAGTAGATAACATTATGTTTGCCGCTGTCAATATTTTATTAAATTAATTTATTGATATTTAAATCTATTTACAACGGTATTAAATATTTACAATAAGTAAATTTGATATGAGTTACATTACAATGGCATAATACAGACATGTTAAGAATCTAAGCATAGGTAAAACTCAGATAACATTTCTAAAGGAGAAGATTTCGAGGCCATTTTCTTTTCAGACGCATAGGAAGATTATCAGATAATGAAGGAGAAGCAAGATTCTAAACAAGTGGTTTTGGGTGATTGGGAAGTTTATCATGGAAGGATTGCTATCTGGTTCTAGTTAAATCGGCAAGAGCGAAATTATTAAAGAATACTGTAGGGCAGTCAGTAGGTTTAGTGGAGTCCCAACACCTTATAGTTATATAAATGAGTCTCTTGTAACTAGTTAGAAGTTTAGACCATTTGTCTAGTAAGAGTAGTTTCCGTTCTGTTGTCAATTTTATTTATTTTTTGAGACCATAACTTTAAGTAGCTATAGAAACACATTTTTGAAATTTTGTTTATAGGTGTCTGTTCTGACATGGAATTCTAAAAAAGGAATTTTCGAAACATTTTACTTTTCTAATTTCCCGTAGGCAATAAAGTGACTAAGGCTCACATATATATTTGAAGCTTATGATGTTATATTTTAAATAACATCATACGCACGTCGCAGAATCAGTTTCAAATATTTCATTCTAGATATTTTTTTCCCTGAAATGTTTCAGATTCTAAAGTTGATAATGACAAAACGAAAGCCAGGTTGAGAGATTGCAATAGTGAAATGTATCACACACAAATATTGAAAAACATTTAAGACATTTAATTTATTACACTAGATTTATTAAGAAGCTCGATTTTTGAATTCCGCAAAAATGAAAGAAATTCACAAAAAACAGCATTTTTGTATTAGTCTTTTTTGAAACGAATTTTCACTGATAATGAAAAATGAATCGTATACAATAACGGTAATCGAAGAAGATAATAGTCCAATAAAACACGATAAACCAACACAGGCCAAAATGGAAGCTGAGTTGCATCGGAAAATAAGCTCTCAATTTGGTGGTATCACGAAGTTGTGTATTTTTAGCTCCTTTCAAGTAACCGAACGATGTTTGCTAGCAATAACTTATGAAATATAACAGAGAAGATATAAAGAATATTTACAAATATAAATATTACAAATGTATAATATTTGTATAAAAAATATTTATTTCACATAGAGAAACCGAAATTACTTTCTTGCTAAACAAATGGATGGTTTGTTATAAATAGGGATGGTCATAACTGCCCCGGAACTGGGAGAGAAAGGGGATAGCCACATTCTGTTCCTATTTTATATTTTATGAAGATTACACTTTGATCCCCTCAATATATTTTATAGTCATTTGCTTAAAAATAACTCATAAAAGAGTTGATTAAATTGTTCAGTTAATATTTATCATTCTACAGAAAATAATGAAATTTGATTAATAACGGAAAATATACCTACAAGTATATTTTGTTATTATTGATATAGTTATTAACTGCATCCTATAAAATAGTGGATCTTGCTGGTACAAAATGCAGTGATAAGATTTCATGAAGGCCACGCATGTAATTAGTAAGGCCGCATAATCCCCACCTATGATCCAAAGTATTTAGGTTTTACCAACTTTAAATACGTAATTTATGTTTAGTAAAACTTTTCGTTCTTGAGCTTAGCTAACCACTTACATGGGTGTACCCAGAGGGGCGAGAAGGGGGCTGCCCCCACTAGGACTGAAAAAAAATACTAATTTAATAAAAATAAATTATTTTTCTTACAAATAATAATGAAACGCTGTTGTAATAATATATAATTTTCTTAAAATTTTGGTTTCATTCCCTTTTTCATTGTTGAAATGTAACAACCTGTACGATCATGGGTGGGGCATAACACCATAGCTTTCATTCTAAGTACGCCCTTGATCACATACATAAAATAACAAATAAACAATAATAATAATTGATAATAATAATTTCTTTATTTATTCCAAGGAACTTGTCCCTTTAGAATACTATTATAGACATCGAGGCATTAGTGCCTTAGAGTATACTACGAAATAATATAAAAAAATAAACTTAAAGAACATCATAAAATACAATTAAAATAATAAATTGAAGAAGAAAACAATATTTAACAGAATATGCAAAATAAAAAAAGAAAAGAAAACAGATGAAACAAAGCCATATATCGTCTCATAAATCATAGCATAACTAACACCTTATAGTATAAATGAAAAAGAATCAAACACAGATGAACTAAACAGAATCAACTAAAAGGAATGATAATTGCTTATATATTTATATTATATTTACATGTTTAAAAAAATATATAAAACATCTAACATAGACAAATAATTAACAATGATAATAAATAAATAAGAAAGCAAGAAAAACAAATCCCCCAACAAATCATAAATCTTAAGGTATATTCTAATAATAAGAAACAAAAAGAAAAAAATGAAAGGAATATGGTCCGGGTGCGGTCAAAAAAACTCAAATAGTAGAATTATACTATTTTAGTGAGCCAACGTTTCGCTCCACGTTGCAGGGCTTCGTCAGGGCTAAAAAAGATACAAACACATAGTTACATAAGGGAAAAAAAACATAAGTGTAAAATAACAGGGGTATAAAATGTAAAAAAGTAAGTATGTGTTTGTATGTAAGTATGTAACTATGTAACATAATTACATACTTACATACAATACATAACATACTTTGTATGTAAGTATGTAACTATGTTTTTGTATCTTTTTTAGTATGTAACTATGTGTTTGTATCTTTTTTAGTATGTAACTATGTGTTTGTATCTTTTTTAGTTATGTAACTATGTGTTTGTATCTTTTTTAGCTATGTAACTATGTGTTTGTATCTTTTTTAGCTATGTAACTATGTGTTTGTATCTTTTTTAGCCTTTTTTACATTTTATACCCCTGTTATTTTACACTTATGATTTTGTTTTCCTTATGTAACTATGTCTTTGTATCTTTTTAGCCCTGACGAAGCCCTGCAACGTGAGGCGAAACTTTGGCTCATTAAAATAGTATAATTCTACTATTTGAGTTTTTTTGACCGCACACGGACCATATTCCTTTCATCATTACACACGGTCAATCAATAATCTTCCAAGAAAAGAAAAACAATTTCCATGAGCATACATAGACATTGTAGGTACTATATAGACACTGAAAACATCCCGTAATATTTAATAACATTGTTTACTTAATATTACATCTATCAAATTTCAACTTTGTTGGACGCTCTTAATTTCTATTCTTCGGACATTGGATGGACAGTAGGTGATTAAAGATACGAGAAGATTGAAAGAATATTAGAATAACGAATGAAGTTGGGAATATAATTCCATATCGAAGAGGTATGCAATCCTTGGAAGATGAAGGATGCAAGGAAATATTCACGACATAAGGTGGGGTAAAGCCACTTCAACTCTTCATAAAATCGGGTCACGAAGGCGTCCCTAGCTATTTCATACATATATTAAAAGTGAAAAAATCTCTCACAACGGTTCCGAGAAAGAGAGTATCAGCGAGAAAACCACCAAATTATAAAATTTAAGCTTACAAACAGCTAAAATTTACAATAACAAAAAAATTTAGCTATAAAAATATGGGAGGATACACGGAGCAGATGAGAGAGGAATTAAAGAGACTTAAAATTTCAGATACCGACTGTCTAGATACGTATAGGAAAAGATTGAAAAATCTCACCAATATAGGAAGAGGGAAAAAATAGGTATGAAGTGGTCCGAAGAAAGAAAAGAAAGGCAGTCGAGGAACATGAAACTGCGATGGGAAGAACAAAATCAAGACTTCCAAAGAAGTCTAACCATTGATATTCACGTGATAAAAAAAAAAAAAAAAAAAAAAAGTGACCTCAAGAAATTAAAAGAGAAATAATATTATTAATTTAATCATCTAAAAGTAGTATTACTGTTACTAATGGTAGAAGAAACCAATCTAGGTTTATCTTGATGACCCAGATGACCATCAGGAATTAACCAACATGACTATTAATATTTTGGGTTTTTGTAAAAAAATTAACTGACCATACCTGAATGATTTAATTATGTCCATGAGATTAAAATAAATCTGATACAATATAATTTTTGTTTATTGAAATTTATTTGCTTCCGATTTCTGAATTCTGATTTCTTGATATATTCTTTGAACAGCGAAAACCCAAGAGGCTTCCTTTTTTTCGAAAATCAGGTTTTCGTTTGTTTTTTTGGTTTGTTGGAAATGTTCGACATCTGTCCACCTTACGGCTGGAAATACATTCCTCAGAGAACTTGAAGATGTTATAGTCCAAGAACTCATGTCGATTACAAAGGCCAGGGCTAAGATTTCTTTTACAGACCTCCTTGCTCCAAGCAATTATTGTAATCATGATATTCCTGAGCCGAAATCTTTTTATTCCCTGATCTGGAAGGAAGGAGAGGGAAAGCAATAGCAAAAAGAATTTGAGATGAAGCTGAAGTATTCTGAAAACAGGAATATTATAAAAACTTTATGGGTTGACTCACTTCAATAGTAAGCATTTGATAAATTATAAAAAAATAAGGCATAGGAACAACTAAAGAGTTCGAATTTGCCGTCGAATCATTGAATCAACAGTGTGAATTTTAAAGGTTGTTATCGACAGAACTTTTGTGCTTGCTTGCTTTGTTATCTCGGCTAATAGACTTTGGTAGATTATATTTAGCTATTAATGGAAACTTTTTCATGTGGTCGTGGTCAAGGAAAAGAAAGTATGTTTGTTCGCAAGCATTTTTAAACGATATTTGAGGAAAGTCACAACTTCAGAAACTATTTCTTCTCCTTTGGGATAATTTTTTTAATTTTCACCATTATACTAATTGTCTTTGTCTAATTCATCATCAGCATTTTACCACAATACTGTTAATTTTTTTTCCTTTATACAATATATATGTATATATATATATATATTTGTATTTATGGCATTCTTAAGTCACGTTCAATCCTCTACCAAAAATTTTTATTATTAATTTTATTTCCGATTAGTATTTTTATTTATTTATATTAGGTATTCAAAATGTATTTATAAGAATTATTTAAACTCAATTAAGTATCTTATCTCTCGTCCCACCACTCGTTGATGGACAAATTGTCTTTCAAATTTTCTTTGTTCATATACTACAGTTCTACCAATCACAAATGATAAATTTACTTATTTTTCATTTCTTGATAGTACTATTTTTATGATATTTCTTATTGTTTTCTAGTTTATTTATTATTATTCTCTACATTGCCAATTTTTATTATATCGCTAAATTGTTTTCACAAAGTCAAATGAGGCTACCCAATAAAAAGATCACTTATTTTTATTTTAATATTTTCTAAGTGATGCTAGGTCGAAATATCTTACAATACATGTGTCGTCCGAGGGTTCTTGCTAATAATCCTAGAAGGTGAGACAATTTTTTTTTGTTTATATTATGTTATAAATGTTTTATATTATCGCATATTACCTTTGTTTTGCACTACTTTTTTTTTCGGCCGACTCCCATTGGAACTCAAGTACTCCTATACTGCCTAACCATGGTTGGTTGGAGGTCAAAGTTTTTCATTTTGTTGGACTGCCACTCAATAAAAAATGTCAACGCCCCAGGCCGGATTCGAACCGGCACCGCCAATAGACATCAAATTGTCTTAACCACTGAGCCACGGCCTTGAACTATTTAATGGTTCTTATATAACAATCCTTTTTTTTAGAATAAGAACAAAAGGTTATTGACTGTATTAAATGAGTTTAAGTGTATAAAAAATACAAAAACCAAAAGTCACCATTGGAAAAGTATACCATTTTTTTTTTTTTTTTTTTTTTTTTTTTTTTATTTATTTTTTTTTTAGGAAAAACAAAGTCAGATACGGTTTTAGCCTATTTTGAAACCATTAAATGCGAATTTTCATATAAATTAAAAATGTTTAGGCTTGATTTTCGGAAAATATTTTTTTTCCATTGGCACACACTCACGGCATAAATTCATAACTCCACACAATGTTATCCAAATCCAACGTAACTATAATTATTGGAAAGCTAAATTGCCACTATTTTTGAAGATATGTAAATATCATTTAGATTTAATGAATCTGTATAAAAGAAAAAACAGTAATATGAGCATTTTTTTTTTATTACTTGAAAAGTTTGTATCCAAGGATACGCATTGAAACAATTTAGACCGACTGAAAATCACAAAAATTGCAATAACTACAACACTGAACCACTGTCTACACGAAACTTTTCTTAAACTAATCTACATAAACGTCATAGCTTGATTTAATTTTTGAGTTGTTTTTTTTATATTAACCTCTTCTCAAAGAGCTCCTCTGTTTAACGGACAAAATAATCCTCTAGGTATTCCTTGGGATAATATATAGGTTTTTTTTATTCGTCTATAATTTCCTCACTATACTTGTTAAGGCCATAATATATAATTACCTTGTAAATAATATTTAGTTAGTCTTAGTGTTTAATTTAATAACGTTTATTTTTATTTATATTAATTTAATTAGATTTAGTTATTTGAAAAAAATTGTAATTATATTTGTGTGTTATAATGAGTAATAGAGACAGTTGCTAGGAGCTGATAATTGTTGCTAAGGCGTCACCTAGCAACGGACCGACCATCTTAGTTTTTTATAGCAGTTCCGGCTCTCTAATTATCCATGATAGCGTCTCAGCAGCTCTGTCTGCGTTTATAGTTTAATAGCTTAGACATTTTTCGAGTTTTTTAGTCGTCATTACAGTCCGAAATCAGATCTTTTTTGTGTTTCGATTTTAATATGAGTTCCGGATAG
The DNA here is from genome assembly GCF_000696795.3 of Halyomorpha halys. Lineage (NCBI taxonomy): Eukaryota > Metazoa > Arthropoda > Insecta > Hemiptera > Pentatomidae > Halyomorpha > Halyomorpha halys. The sequence goes on from NW_027109449.1 coordinate 1,269,353, forward strand.
TTATTGGCCATCAACGTGTGTATCCAGCCCTGTCTGCGTTCATTTTGTCGGCTCGCCTAATACGTTAATACGACTTTTGGATATTGTGATTATCGATGAGCTCCTACACCAACTTTGGACCATTACAGCAGTGTATTGAGCTACAAGAGCTGCGACCTAAACATCTCGGCAGCACTCTTCCTCTGACCTATCGAAATGGATCAACTTTTCGTCGAGCAGTATTTATTTGTTTTTGTTTTTTTTTTTTTAATGTAAATTTGTCTTTTTTGGTTAATTAATTTATTTATCTAATTTTATTTTATCTGAGAGGCCTTTTTTTTTTTTTACTTGTATTCATTTTTAGTCGTCTTTTGTTTATTTTAGTTTTAGTTTTCAAATGCTTAAATTGAACCAAATAAATGTTTAAACAGAACCAGTTTGTTGTTTGTTTATTTTAAAGCCTTCCAACAAAAAGACATAGTCGATTTGAGGTGGCTTTAACAATACTGATTTATTTATTAAAATGGCGAATGAATAATATTCTTCCTTGTTTAAATTATATTAGTTATTACAAAGACAACAACGTTTCGGGGTTATCCCCCATCTTCAGGTCGGTGCTATACTGTCCTGTTGAAGCATAATGCGAAGATTTTGCTAGAATTGGCTATTAATCATATTCATACGGTCTTCATTCATAAACATATTTTTATCTTCTTAAATTAATATCTTCTACTGGAAGAGTTTATTAGAAACTAATATGAAAATGATGAATGAATAATAATCTTCATTGTTTAAATTATATTAGTTATTAAAAATAACACGGAATTATTATTCATTGTTAAAGTGAATTATTAAACAAGCAAGATTATTATTCATTCACCATTTTCATATTAGTTTCTAATAAACTCTTCCAGTAGAAGACATTAATCTAAGATGATTTCTTTATATTTATTTTTTATTTTGTTTATGTGGATGTATTTTTCACACCTCTTCTTTTATATCAATCATATTTGTATACACGTATATTATCTTTACCTACTATGTATCTATTTAATTTTGCCTTTATGAATAACTGCAGTGTGAGTCGTAACGTTAGTTATTAATGAAAAGACCACCTCCAGCCCAGTTTTCAATGACTTTTCCTAGAGTATGTAAACATTAATATTCTTATAATCTGCCCAAAAGAAATGATGAGGAGTCTATACTGTCCTACATGCAACATGATTCTGTCTCAGTATCATAAAGATTATTAAACAAGTTGCAATTTTTATATATTCTTATCTCCTCCTTAAATCCATGGATTTTTTTCTAGTAAACATTTGATAAAACCTTCCTTATACATTTTCCTCTCATTTATCAATAGTGCAATTAGTACAGGAATATAACCACAATGATTAAGGTGTTACTAAGCCGTATTACGTTAGTTCTCATCATCGCACTTCTGGAGTCAAGGTAATGTTACCTTTTCTTAAAAATATGTCTTCTCTAATGTAATTAACAAACTATAACTAGTTTTATAGGAAATATATATCTGCAACTTTGACATTGTTACATAAGTGCTCAAATAACTTTTTAACATAGTTTTATTAATATGAATAGTGAGTGAGAAGTATTTACGGTTTTAATAAACTTCTCCCATTTTTTTTTTTTTGATAAGACAGCAATAATATGGGTTTCCATGTGAACTTACACATATTATTTAATAATAAAAGTTGCTCAATATCTTTGGTAATAATCAGATTAGGTTATTTTGGTCGGAATCTTTTTTTTTTTTTAAATATTTATTTATTGCTATTTACAACTGTACGTTATAACACATTTAGTAAATCTGATCTTATTAAAGTTATCTTAAAGTTAAATTGTGAGTCTTACAGGCGTGTAGAGAAACTACCCATTAGTAGCACTCTAATGAAATTTTACATTAGCTGGTCTCGTGGCCAAGTAAGTAAGGAGCATTGAGGATTTGACGAAGGATTTTCGATTGTAAGGATTGAATACGAGAGGAATTCGAAGGTTTAGAGGAGCCCCAAATCTCAACTCCATATGTCCAGATTGGCCTTATTACAGTCATGTAGATCAGTCTTTTGTAATGTGTTGGAAGTTTAGACCGTTTATCTAGTAAGAGCTATAATAGTCGAAATCGACGTGCAGTTTCCTATCTTTTCAGTCTGGTGTGAGGATTCC
>NW_027109449.1:1271640-1275844 GCF_000696795.3 Halyomorpha halys
TTAATTTAATCCTCCAATTACAACACCAATCTTCGAGGGCTGTGATATGGGATTGGAGATTTTGGGATACAATTAATGGGTTATAATTAACAGCGACCACACATGTGTCATCGGCATAAGTGGTGAGGATAGTGTTAGGATTGGTTGGAATGTCAGCTGTATAGACGGTGTAGAGGATGGGACCAAGGATACTACCTTGAGGAACTTGTTGAAATCTTAATTATTTTTTTTAAGAGTGGCTATATCCGAATATATACCTATAGCATCAATAAATTCATCCAAATACATTTCGTATAATATCCAGAACGAAAAAGTATGGTTAACAGATGAAATTAGAATGCTAGGCAAAACCGAATGGAACTACACCCGGTAAATATAATTCATATGATAGCAATATAGTGAATTAGATAGGCATGTAATGTTCGTGTAAAGTTAAAAAATCTAAGTAATGAGCCGATTCTTTATCAAGAAAACTACTACTCCTATGAATGTTATAAACTGCAATATAGTACATTAAAATTAATTTAATCTGAGTGATGATAGATATTTATACGGCTCTTGGTTCCTGAGATATAGATTTTACACAGTAAATCCACTAACTACTGTTTTTTTATGAAATGTTTATTTTCGAATTATTTATCTACGGGATTATTGAACGTAACCAACTCTACTAGATCTGATATTGTAGAAATTTTATCTAATTAAAATGATTTTCTATTTGGTTTTTGGTAGTTTCAAAGATATGGAACTCTGAATGAAAAATTAAAAATTCTATGAACATTTTTGTTAATATTTTGAAGCAGCCATAATTTTTTATTTCAACTAACGGCGTTTTTCAATTTCAGGCACTCTTTAAATATTGTTCTTTTTAACTAACTTAACTCTCCTCTTACCGTTTTAGGCAAATATTTCAAAAGTGATATAGGACCGTCGCTCACTGGGGGCTTAGTGTGGTGATCCCGGCCCAGAGCATTGCCTTTTTCTGTGATGTGATTTCCTCTTGTTAGATTTTGACGTACATCGACCAAGCTACTCGCTGTAACTGTCTGTTTAAAAACACTGAGGACAAAAAAAGAGGGTTTAACATATTTTTTCCAATTTCAGGCGGTTTTTAAATATTGCTCTATTTAACTATCCTAATTTCGCTTTAAGCAAATATTTCAAAATTTTCCATTAACGGCATGAAAACCTCCCCTCCCGCCCTCCGTGTTAGCCTTTCTTATCTGACTTTTAAGGACAATTACAGCGAGTAGGTTGGTCGATGAGCAACATGTCACAATCTCACAACAGGAGATCATAAAACACACAAAAAAGGCCATCCTTCCCCGCCGAACCCACCCCGCTAGGACCCTCCCTATATCACTTTTAAAATATTAGCTTAAAACGGGAAGAGGAGACTTTAAAATAGTTAAATCTAGCAATATTTAAAAAGTGCCTGAAATTGAAAAACGGCATCAAACCCTCCACTCCCGCCCTCCATGGTAGCCTTACTTATCTGACTTTTCAAACACACAATTATAGCGAGCAGGTTGGTCGATGTACGACATGTCACAATCTCACAAGAGGAGATCGTAACACTAAAAAAAAGGCAATCCTCAATAAAGTACCCATGGGTAGAAAAAGGAAGGAAACAACTTCCATCTTTTGTACTATTTATTATTTATTTTTTCAATTCGGAGGGTACGAAAAAAATGTTATATCATGGCAGGTTCATCAATTTTGTAGTAACTACACATAATTTTCCTTAACATATTCAAAAATTATAAAGACTAAATTAATTTTTTAGTTTATTTCTTACATCGTATGTTCGTTTAAGACGATTCGCTCTTTCATTGAGAGATCATAGATCGACAATAACTGTTCAATTATTTATTTAGTTTGATTTCCTGAATTTTTTTTTATCCTAGGTGTGAAGGAAGAAGGATAGACGATAATTACCTTATTTATGATACGACCTCCAAAAATGGTATGTTGTATCTTATTCTGTTTTTATTGTAAACGATATATTCAGATATAATTGGAGACTTGTGAATTTTTTCAGATTATAATCAATACTTGAACAACTCGTGTAAGTGTGAAAAGGTAGGCTGTGAATGCTGCTCTGTTTCTGGACCTTCAAGGGGTAAGTAACATATTGAATAGTGTTTAAATATAAAATAGATATCATAGATTAATTAAGATAAAAGTTATGTTCTATTAATATAAATGTATGTAGTTAATGAGTCATTAACAGTAAACTAAATCAGTAAAAAATACGATGCTTTTAATAAAGATTCCCTATCAGTAAGTACATGCACTATAGTTATAGTCTATCAGCTTGCATCTGATTTTTTTTTTTAATGGGCTCATCTCTTCAGGTTTTTGCGTAGGTTCCAAATATAGGTTAAAATATAAAATTTCTTTTTCTACTTTCACTAATCTATATATTACATAAATAGTAAGAGTAAATATTGGGATCATCAAACAATTTCAATTTCAAATTTCGATTGAAATACAGACTTTGTCTGAGAAGTCTCCTGAGCTTAAATAACCAAGTCTAGCAAAATGGTCTGTATTTGTGAGCATGAGTATGTGTATATGAATTGCATAGCTCAAAAACGAAATTTGGTTCGAAACTGAAATTTCATATTTAAGGCAGGTACACGAAGCAACTTTTTCGATATAATTGACTGACCAAGAAATGCCATTTTATATAAACAATTTTTCACATTTTAACGATTTTCTTGAACATGGCTTTAATGATTTTGACAAAAATAGGTAAATTAATGTATAATTAAGTGTTATTTAACATAAGCTAGGTTATTTAAATAGTCTAAAATTACGAATTTGTATTGAAATTAATTAAACATAACTGTATGAGTACCCCAGGGGTCTGTGCTATCCCCAATACTTTTTCTTGTATATAAACCTGAAACGTCTTAGGATAGGCCATACTAGACTCACCCACGGTCATCTCATGAAAAGATAAAATGGACCGACATGTCGCTACTGCGGAAACGATCTCACCGTTAGGCATATTCTCACTGAATGTATTGCTCACGAACCACACCGGTTCTCTTCAAATTTACAGGAGATCCCAGAGGGAAGATCCCACTACAATAACAAAACTTTTTCACTTTCTAAAAATCATTAATATTTACGACCACATGTAGTCTAACTGTCCAGCAATAGATAAGTGGATGCAAAGTTCATTATAGCAATTTACTAACTACCTCAAATCTAATTACAACTTTTTAAAATGTAAATCATAATTGTAAATATGTAATTGTAATGTAATGTAACTTGTAATTGTAATTGTTAATTTGTAACTTTCTCACTTTGTAACTTTTTTAATATGTCAATTGTTATCTACTAACTTTGTAAACTCAGTTTGACCCTAGTGGTCAAAACACTTAAATAAATAAATAAACCTGAAACTTTTGTAGCCAAGTATAACATGGCTATTGTAGTGGCTTATGCTGACGACATAGCCATCTAAAGTAGTTTGATGAGTGCAGAGACAGCTCTACGGCAGGTGGAGAAGGCTTGTACGGAAATAGCTATGATATTGGAAGGGCTGAATATTAAAGTTAATCCCCAGAAGACTGTATTATTTTCTCCTTCCCGAAGAACAAGTACCCTCTCCCTAAAGTCTATAGGGTAGCAGGATGCGATCATAGACCGGTAGGCAGTGTAGTGAACCTGACACTTTAGTACAAGAGCCGGGAAGAAAAAAAGGCAGTTATTTGAACCCAATTTTTTATTACTCAATTGAAAACTATGTATAATTACTAGTCAAAACTGATGAATCTGGCAAGTATAGGTAGAGGGAAAAAAAATGGTGGCTGTTTCAAAACCTTAAATAAACATAAATTTTTTATTCGGAGATCTACATCTTAAAAACTACCGACAACACTAGAAAATCTGAAAGAACTTTATTTAAAGTAGAGTAAATTTTCTGAAATATTAGCCCTAATAGAGATATTTACGTCCCATAGTTCTCGAGATATAGCCTTTTAGAAAGCAATATTTCTTAAAAATATACTGAAATATCAGTAGTTAGTTTATTTTATTTTGAGAAATAAATTTCTTAGGAACTATGAGACGTATAGATGTCTAATAGCACTCAAATTAAAGCTAGTTGTTGTTGTTGTTGTCTGGAGCTTAAGGGCGTAAAACCCTGAGGTCATCAACGCCCATGTTTCGTGCTTTATATTTTATTTCT
>NW_027109449.1:1280615-1305418 GCF_000696795.3 Halyomorpha halys
ACTAAATAAAGAGGGATAGTAAATAAAATATATATACTTCGCAAAGAAAAGAAATAACTTAAATAAATGAAACTTTGACTTATCGCTTGTAGACTTGTAGAGAGCCACTCAAAATATAAACACTGACTGCACAATAGCTGTATTGTTTCTCATCAAAGGGAGACCGCGATCCTCACTAGACGGAGTCTAAGAGAGAACTGATTAAAGCTAGTTTAGTGTACTATAAATTAGTTTGTGGCCTTTACCTTCGTAGAAATAATGTTTTTCATGATATTTGCTAAACTAAATTGATTTATTGTTGTTCGGACAATAAGTTTGATTTAAGAAAAAGAATAAGTTCAGAAACAATAGGACGTACAGATGTCTGTCAGCACTCAAATTAAAGCTAGTTACAATTACAAAATTACTACTAAATAATTAGTAATGTTTATCTTTGTAGCAGTAGTAGTTTTTATGATATTTGACAAAATAAACTCGCAAAATTTTAATTTCTAGTTATTCGTATAAATTGGATTTTTTAAAAAAGACGCATAAGACGCACATATGTCTGCCAAAAATCTAAATAAAGGAAATTTAACTTACTATAAAGTAGTTTATGACACTTATCTTCATAGGAGTAATAGTTTTTACAATTTTACGATAAATTTGGCAAATGAAAATTTTTCCGAACAACTATAAATCAATTTATTTTAGCATATTTCATGAAAACTATTACTCCTACATAAATAAACGTCATAAACTATTTTATAGTCCATTAAACTAGCTTTGATTTAGTGCTAATAGACATCTGTACGTCGAATGGATTTTGAGATATAAATATTTCAAAATAAATTCACTAACTACTGATCTTTCAGTACGTTCCATACATTTTTATGAAATAAAAAATAATAGCTTTTTAAAAAGCTATATCTGGAGAACTATTGCAATTAAATAGCTCTATTAAGGCTTGTAATTCAGAAAATTTACTCTATTTTAAATGGTGCTCTCTTAGAGTTTCTATTGTTTTAAAGATATAGAGCTCAGAATAAAAAATTAATTATTTTTAACGTTTTGAAACAGCCGCCATTTTTTATTCCCCCTACCTATACTTGGCAGACTTATCAATTTTTACTAGTAATTATACATAGTTTTCAATTATTTAATAAAAAATTGGGGTGAAATAACTGTTTTTTTTTCTCATCTTGGGCTCTTGTACTACTAAATCGTCACTGTAATAAGAATATAAAGCTTGTTAGGACCGAGGCTTCAAGGCTTAATAACCTGCTAACATCTTCACCTCAAATTACTAATTTACAAAAGTATAAAAGGCCCTCCTCTACAGAACACCTATATTGTAATACAGCACCCACATCAGCGAAAAAACTCCAACAGTATTAGAGTATCCTGAGACCTATTGTGAAGGATTCTTCAGGCTCATCAGATTATTTTATTTTTACTTTAAAGCATCAACCACTTATGGGTCATTACTTTCCTAATTATTTCCGATATTTGTATTGGCCATTATTGCCTTAATCTCCGAATTGAACTATATAAAAAAGGAGAAAATCCTTAATGCTCCTTACTTTGTCACAAATCAAATCATCCATCAGGACCTCAATGTCCCATATGTTGCCGATTTGGCCAGAACCAGATACTAATCCTTCCATAATAAACTTCCCAACCACCCAAACCAACTCGTTTCTAACCTGGCTTCTCCTTCACTACCTAATAATCCTCCTAGGCGTCTGAAAAGAAGATGGGCTTTAGATCTTCTCCTTTAGAAATGTTTTTGGAGTTCTATCAGTGGGTAGATTCTCCACATGTTTGTATCATGTCATAATATAAATTACAGGGAATTTACTTGATGTGTATATATGTATACAGTTGTAAATAACAATAAATAAATTATTAAAAGTATTTTTAATATTGATTCTATAATAATTAAATGTTTAATTCACAATCTGATTTTATTAAACAGTTTAATTCTGTAGAGGAAAAATGCTAAAATCTAAAGTGTTAAAAGGGAAATATAATTACAAATACTTTTTTGAAATTGTTGTTACGTAATCTGTGAACTGAACGAGAAATTCTTGTGTATAATCAGTCTTAAACTGAACACCTCTCTCTCTATTCATACAGTGTCTCCCAAGGTTCAAGCGCCTGGAGCAATTTCGCTCTGGGTTGTGTGACAGCATCCTGTACTCACAAAACCAAAAGCATCAGGTGGGAAATGATTTATAATCATAACTTCACATTTGCAGGACATCTGTTGAGCTTGGCAGAGACTATCCATATATTCCTATACTAAGTACTATCAGCTATATTATTATTTTCATAATAAAGGTCTTAATATATTAACAATGTTATAAATTATCTGTAATAAGTATTCACATTTAACCGTAGATTTTATATTAGGAGAAGATGGTTATAGATCTGGCCAGTAATGATACACAAATAAATAAAGTTATTTATTTGTGCCGACCTTTCGACTTTAATTTCCGACCTTCATCGAGGCTGAAAAAAAAAATGAGATAACAACATTAATTCAGATATAAATTAAAAGAAAATAATAACAAATAAACCGTGAAATAAACGTAACACGAAATTAGGCAGATAGTAGATGGATCAGATAGAAGATAAAATATAATATTGTAGGGCATAAAAATTATACAAAAACAAATGATGGAAAAAAAACTCCATATCGTTAAAACTACATGCAAAACTAGAAAACCTAATAAAACACTATTTAAAGTAAAGTAAATTTACCAAAATGAGCCCTAGCAAATATCTTTACGATTAATAATGCTTTTTAAAAGCAACACTTCAAGAGAAATGTTCTGAAAAATCAGTAGCTACTAAATTTATTGTGAGAAATTTACATCTCATGAATCATGGAACGTACATATTTCTGTTAGCTCTCAAATAAAAGCTAATTTAATATACTATAAAGTAGTTTATGATATTTATCTTCGTAAAAGTAGTAATTTTCATGATATTTATTAAAAATAAAGTGACTAAGTCTTAGGACAATGTTTCATGAGCCATACCTATTAAAAAGCAATCCCAACAAAATAAACGTTATATTCTACTGTATACCAAATTAAACTATCTTTAATTTGATTTGTGGTAGATATATGTACGTCTAAAAGTAGAGGTATGTAAGGACATCAAACTACATATTTTTAAAGCAATATATCTTTCAACACAATGTTTGTATATTTAGTATAAATTATATTGTCTAAACTTAATTTTAGATAATAAACTCTTATTGCTAAAAAAAATATATTTATGACTTAATCGTTATTACAAATTTTGATAATGTTGAAACCATATATAACCAATTTAATAAATTTAATAGTAGAATAACATTCACAATATATAGACCCATTAATAAAATAATAAGATTTTTAGATATTAACATAATCAAGGATGATAGTGGTAAATTGAAGACTAAATAGACTAAAAAAGAAAAAAATAAGTAATATAATACTAAATTTCATTTCAAACTACCTACACTCACAAAAAATAAATGTGGCTAGAAACCTGATTAAAAAAGCAATATTATTAACAAAAGATTTTTTTTTAAAAGATATAAAGACACAAATTTATAATATATTTATTGAAAATTTTTATCCGAAAAAATTAATAAATAAGTTATGGCAAGGTATTATTAACAATCCCACAGCTAATAATATTGATAGTTATATAGAGAAAAATATTGATAATAATAAAAGAGAAAATAACAATATTGATAACAGCAAAATTGTGACTAAAATTAAAAAACTTAATCAAAGCATAATCACGAATTTTTATAAAAATAAAAATATACATAATGATAAAACAAGGATTGATAGCTTACAGAATGTAATGGGAAAAGAAATAGTTAGGATTAATAATTACAATTACTTTCAATTAAACTATATTCCAGGATTAACAGATAAAATTAAAATGAAATTTATAGAATATGAACATAATTTGAAGTTTGGATTATATAATAATAATAAATTGGGTAGTTATGTTGATATTATGAGAGACAAAGTTGACTTTAAAGATAAATTAAATGTTGTTTATAAAGTAAATTTCCAGAATTGTGAAGGTACATAGGTGAAACATCTAAAAAATTAAAAACAAGGATTGATCAACATAAGATCAATTGTAAAAATATATAAAAACCATCAAAATTACAGTACTGGCACAACAGTATTAAATATGAACTTCAATTTGATTTTAATAATCCAGAAATTTTAGATATAGTTAAGAATAGTAGGTATAGAAAAATAATTAAATCAGTACATATTACAAAAAACATTGACAAATCAATCAAGTATAAAACTGATACAAAAACTATAGGTACACATTATATGGATATTACTAATAAATAAACTTTATAGTTTTTATGTTGTTTTATATAATATAGAATTAATTTAGTCATTTTTGTTTGTTATTGTATAAAAAAAAAGTGTTTATAATTATAAAAGAAAATAGTTTTATATAATAAAGAGAAAGAAATTGTTTTTGAAAAATTGTTAATTTTAGTTTAATTGTTCATTTTTGTGGTAATAGAGGTAGGAGAAAAGTGTTTTATAGTTTATGACTGTTAACAGTAAAATAGTTTTTATTCATTAAATGATATTAATATTATTAAATATTAGCAATAGTGTAATAAATGAGATAATTATATGTTATATATAGGTTATTTTTATCGTTGTTGTAAGCGCATATTATGGGTTTTTGTTGAAATTGGTTTTATAGCAACCTGAAGATGGAGGATATTTCCCGAAACGTTGTTGCTGATTATATGAAATAAATTATTGTATTTGAAAAAGGAAGAATTGTGTCATTCACCAAATCCAGTTTAATTTTTTATATCCTCTATTGTGTATAAATGTATAACCGCAGTGCACAACTCATTCTGGATATTTTTGAGATGGCCAAATTCCCAGGACCAAATCAATATTGGGAGAAACTCATAATAAAATCATATGGATCAGACCTAATCTGGAATGAGTGGTCATATATCTACTAATTGACGTCGGATTTCGTACCTCCATCCTGTGTTTATTTATTAGATTTAAATTATTTAAATCAAGAGGCATACTAGGTAGTTGGGGAATTTTTAAATTTTACAGTACTGACTGTTATTTATTATATTTAATTGAGAAAAAATAGCTACATTGGAATATTAAAAAGAATTTGTCTCTTTCAAAATTAAAATTATTATTATTCCTGTCCTAAGTTCTAATATAAGAATTTCATGTCAATATGCTTCCCGAAATTCATTATATGGCAGTGAAAGTTGAGTCACCCAAGGCAAGCACTTTAGCAGGATTATAGCTGCTGAAATGCGATTTTTGCGAAGAATATTGGTCAAAACTAGGAGAGACAGAATTATATATAAAATAATAAGAGAAGAACATTAGATCCCCTCAGTGAAATAGGTGTTTGAACACCGACAGCTCCGATGGTGTAGACCCGTCTGTAGAATGGGGGGAGACACAGTGGCAAGAAAATGTATGAAGACGAGGCAGAGCTAGAAGGAGCTATATGGAGCATTTTCAACGAATAGGTAAAGGAAGAGGAAAAACGCTGGTAAAGATGAAGATGCTTGCTAGAGACCGAGATGTGTGTACTTGGTTAGGGGCTCCTACACGCTGAAAGGCACTCAAGAAAAATGAAAAAGTAGAAGAAGAAACTAGCTTTAATTTGAGTGCTGATAGACATCTGCTGACGTCTCATGATTCCAGAGATAACGTTTCCACGCAGTAAATTAACTACTGATGTTTCAGTAAATATTTCTTGAAATGTTGCTTTTCATAAAACAGTATCTCGAAAACTATTGAACGTAAAAAATTTACTAGGGCTCAAATTTTTCTCAACTTTAAATTATGTCCTATTAGGCTTTTTAGTGTTGTAGGTAGTTTCAAAGATATAGTGTTCAAAATGAAAAATTAATTATTTTTAACGTTTTGAAAAGGTTCCATTTTTTATTTCCATTAACAATACTTGGCAGATTCATCAATTGAAAATAATAAACAAAATATTCTAAATATTGATTTCTTTAAGAATTGTAAGAATAGTCAGAACATCATCGTGTCCCTATCAGGATCGAGCCATCCGATTCGTTAAGCAACGCCATAAATTAACTACTTTCTAGCCAGATATCAGGAATGGCATTTAATCGATACGAGCGTGATACTGACTATTAAATCACGGAGGAATGAACAACCTCGAAGTGCCCTGACAGCAACACATCGCACCACTTGACCTCATAGTTCGGATGCATATGAAAAGCTTGAGAGCAGTTTGAGAACCTATCAAAAGTATGAGAGCGGTCATTTCAGTGTTGATTTAATGTTCAATATGGAAATTTCTACTATTTAACGAAAAAATTAGAATTTTCTTAAATTTATATCTATTTTCTTTTATATATTAATCAAAGGTAAATTGGGGGGAAGCGGTCAATCGTCGGTGTCAACTTATATGTGAATTTGTTAACACTTATAACTGTATTTAAATAAAAATACATCCAGTAAATTTTATGTTAGATTATAATAATTCGAAAAAGGCATTTAGAGAAACTACCAATAGGTAGAAATCTAATAACATTTCTACATTATAAGATCTTGAGACCATTTTCTTTTCAGGCGCCTCGGAAAGTTGTCAGGAATGTAAGAGAAAGCAAGGTTTGAAGCTATCCTCTAGCATATCAGATTGATATATGATTCGGACTAAATCGTTTATATATGGAACATTAAGGTCTTTATATATCAAAGTAAGGAGCATTGAAGATTTTCCGAAGGATTTTAGATTGTAAGGACTGGAAATCAAAGGTTTAGTCAAACCCCAAAGCTCAAATCCTATGTCCAGATAGGCCTTATTGTAGTGTATATATCTATAAAAACGGTTTAGAAGTGTATACCGTTTGTACAGTAATCGTCGGAATTCACGTGCAGTTTCCTATCTTTTCAAATTATTCAAATGGAAATTTAAATTTGATTTTTTTTTGTCCAAAATCCTTCGTAAAATCCTTAATGCTCCGTACTTTGTCACAATTCAAGTCATCCATCAGGACCTCAATATTCCATATGTTGCCGATTTGGCCAGAACCAGATACCGTTCCTTCCATAATAAACTTCTCAACCACCCAAATCCACTTTTTTCTAACCTGGCTTCTCCTTCATTACCTAATAATCCTCCTAGGCGTCTGAAAAGAAGATGGCCTCGAGATCTTCTCTAGAAATGTTTTTGGAGTTCTTTCAATGGGTAGATTCTCCACATGTTTGTATCATGTCATTTTTTGTGAAATAGCAAATAAACTGGTTGTGTATATTTTAATACAGTTATATTGAAATGAAATATAATAATATGGACCATAAAAATATGGTCCCTTTATAACAATTACAAAGGCAATTTTAATTTTATAATAACATTTATTGGCATGTAACAACTACTTTTTTGGTTTTTATGTATTTAGTTCATAAGTTTTTTAATTTGTTTTCTTTGTATCTAAAATTATTTTTATGCAATTTTAATATATGTTTATTAGCGGCTATATTTTTTTTTCTGGCTAATGAATGTTATTGTTATATGACATTACGTTATAATTGTTCTAAAGAGACCTAGTGCCAGAATAATAACCTATATTTTATTTTATTTCAAATTGGGCATACTCCTTAAACCGGACATTCTAGACATAAACGTCCTCATGTATGTGGATTTGTATAAAAAATGAAATTTGAAATTGGACAGAATACAATTCATTACAATGGAATTAATCAATGTGAATAATAATGAAGAATCCCATAAAACACTTTTCGGATGGAATTTAAAATTCGGTAAGTTTCCGTTTGTTGAGACAGACACGTGTTTAGGGAGCATAATCCCATAAGTTCGCTGTTTCATAAAATTGCAAAGTTATCATTTAGTTGATAAACTCATTAATTCAGTGAGTCCTGGTATTTCCCTAGGCACAGAGGCCGGTCTCACACATCCCTGTCCCGGTTGAAAATTTGTGAGTAAATTAAGCTGATGTTAGAAACTTGATTTTGGGGTTTTCGAATTATTTCTCTTAACTCTGGAATGTTTTTCAAACAGGTTTCCTTATAATATTTCTTTATTTGTAAATATGTTTTCTTCAATGTCCACAAATACATATAAAGTGAATTTCATTACAATGCCTTACTTAGTTTTAAAGGCGTACTATTCCACAATTTCAGGATGTACGTTTTCGTGAAAAAGTGTCGTGCAAAGAGTTAATAATCAATAAAAAAATGTGAAATACCAAACGCATTTCGATATTTTCAAAATTAAATGACTTATAACACTTTAGATTTTACGCTTAACGTCATTATTATTTTCATGCACTTCATCAACCGAATCATAGACATATTTTTTGTTTATTTTTTCTTCTTCTTTCAGTTAAAAAATATTTTCAAGCCTACCTGTTTCTAAAATATAAAATGTAATTATATTTTTCCTGAGTCCTGTAGAATAGTTTGAGAAGTATTTTTTTCTAAAATTGTCAAAAGGATATTGATTGTTTGAGTTCAAAATGTTTATCATTATAACAATATAAAAATTATTACACTTTTCTGTTATTATAAGTTTTAGAGGTTTTTGTAAAACATTTTTCGTCGATGATTTTATAATTTTTGAGATGGTATGATATTATCTCATTATTTTAATAAAATTATACAAGTTAAAGACAATATAGAATAATAATAAAAAAAAGAAACATTTTACTTAATATGAAAAAAGAATAATTTTTCAGATTATGTTTAATATTTAATATTTATAGTGTGTGTCCTCTTTTTACCACTGGAGCACCAAATTTATTTAAAATTTAAAATTATAAAACTGAATTCTA
Organism: Halyomorpha halys; assembly: GCF_000696795.3. Classification (NCBI taxonomy): domain Eukaryota; kingdom Metazoa; phylum Arthropoda; class Insecta; order Hemiptera; family Pentatomidae; genus Halyomorpha; species Halyomorpha halys. The sequence continues at coordinate 1,289,461 of NW_027109449.1, forward strand.
AAATGGTTTTGTTCTCAGAATTCCATATGAATCTTTTTGATCATCCCAATCTTTTGGTCCTATTCTTATCCAATTCCACCCATCCCTACCATCCACATCGAAGATTGAAACGGCAGTGGCCACGAAACTTATTGTCAAATAAAATGGAAAATTGGAGTTCTGGCAGTGGTCAGATGCTCCACTCAAGTTGAGTGCTTGAGCGCACTTGCTCAGTTTCCACTGGCTCACTACAAGTGACGCGATGAGAGGGATGCGCTGGGATCTCAATGAGCTCTGCTCTACCTCTCATACGTGGAGGATAGAGTGGGCTCAGGGATCCTCAGGTTGATATTGTAAATACTGTATATAATAGATTAATGTTACTGGTGATTATTTTATTTATTTAATTTTTTTTATTTGTATGCATTTTTTTATTAATTTATTTATTTCTATATCATTTTTTTTAGTGTGCATGTAATCAGTTATCACTTTCTACTTATTGCCCAACAACTTTGTCGCAGATTGTAATATTTAACAATAAAAAAAAAGAAATAATAAAAATTACACAACATACATCTGTTGCTTTTACTAAATTTGAACAAACTTTAATCAATTAAGTCAGAATTATTTTCGGATAAGTGAAATCATATTTTATACAATTATTTATTATATATGAATCCAAAATGTTTTGTTCCCGAAGACTGAAGCGCAGGTTGCTGCAAGACATTCTGTTATAAATTCAATATTTATTAATTCATTATTTACACTTCCTCTATTTTACTTATTATTATTTTTTTTCTCTTCTCTCGTCTCTTTTTTCAAATTAACTTGTTTCTTCTTACCATTAGAGGGCAATTGTTCGTTTTGTTAAGTCTACAAATATCATTATTTTTTGTTATTAATTTTACTTTTCTCTTTTATTATTCTTATCTATTTATTTTATCTTCTTTTTTTTTTAAATTATAACATTTTATATATAGTTAGGGGTGTCTTTTGTACGAGACTATACCCTCTCCATAATCAACTGTTAAAGAAATATATATAATGTAACGGTTATATCAACCATGTAAGGCCCTCCAGGCCGATCTGGTATAAAAAAAATAAATGTTTTGTTCATATTGTAATTATGTGTTTTGTTTTTCTTTAGTATGCAACTCTATAAACTTTTTGAGTGTGGAAGAAGAACCCGCCCTAGAACTCAGTGTCCGCATTGGAAAATCAAAAATTTTCTCCCAGTATGTTACATGTAAGTAATATATCATTTTCTTTAATTTAATAAATAACAATTTCCATTCTTTTTTCTTGTTTTTATTGAAATATGAACTCTCTTAAAGATTCCTTTTAACTATTGTCCAAAATTGTGGCATATTTTATTGTCAATATTAAAAAATATTAAATGTTATAAAAATCAAACTACATACAGAGAGATACAGATGTAAAAAAAATGATATAGTTACCTCTTCTGAGTGTGTTCCATGCCTCTTAAAGAAAATAAAGTAAATACTAAAAAAAAATAATAATAATATCATTAAAAAATTTTATAAAAAAATTCCTCTTCTTCTTATTATTTTTTTTCTAGTACGAGAACTAGAGCCGTTATGCTACCCATACGGTGATTACAATTTATGTGTCCAAGTTGAAAATGTGAAAAGTCAGCAAGAAAATGACCAAGTATGTGGCCACTTCTTAGCAAAGCATAAAGCTTATGATGACGTTGAAGAAAGCATTTTGGTTAAAACTCAAATATTTTGTTTGCCATTTGTAAGTATATTTTTTCACATATAACAAGTATTGTGTGCACTATTTTACTTGATATTTATCCTTCCAAATACGTAATTATTAATTAATCTGTTGAAAATACTAGTTAATAAAACTTAATAATTTCTAATAATGAGTAAAACAAATATTAATTATAATGTTGGCACTACAAGGGCTACTAGAACCAAATTGCACCTCTACAGCCAACCTATCTCCGCCATCTTTTGCACCCTCTCCATATTTCAACATTACCACCTTGGATCCTCCTCCACATCTTCTTGGTTATCCTTTGATCGAGCATCCATAACTATTTATTAACTATTTAATAATAATAATAATATTTTTTTATTGAACTTAATAATAATTTTTTACCAATACAGAGGTTTTTTTTGTTCTATGCCCCATGGGGGGCTTCAAGGGTTTGATGTTTAGGTAAGAGTAATTAGAATTGATTGAATCAATTTATTTGTAATGCATTTGATGCATTTTAAGAGGGAACTGAGGAATGTAAATATGACGGATATAGATGAGGAAAATCATTTTGTGTCGGTTGTCTCATGACGGAGCTTACCTGCCAGTTTTCTTGTCAGTAGTCAGTTAGGAGTCCCCTGTCAAATCTGAGGCAGTTTATGAGTGTTTGCCACTTTTGTGGGTATCATGTTGGTATTAATGTCTAAAATATTGGGTTAATGCAGTATTGGTGACTGTCAAGGGCTATCAGAAGACCTCAATTCAATTTCGCAGGATAACAAACAAATTGCAGGAAAACATTTTTCAGAAAAAAATTTCTCAATCACCATAAAATTTAATCAAATTTCTCAAGTCCTCTTTTCTTCAATGGTTATTGTATATTTCAATTCGGAAATAAAGGAAATAACTAAAATAACGGTCTAAAATTATTGCAATAATGACCCATAAGTGCTTGATGCCTTAGAAAAAATAAAGATTTTATGTACCTCTGTAATTTAAATTTTGACACTTTCGGCAATCCAAGTGTTATATGAATGTAGTCATTTATCGATTTTTGTCAAGAATCATATTTCACAATAGTTCTCAGCTTATTACTTAGAAACGTTTAGAATTTCTTTACTGTTGTAGATTCTATGCTAGCCAGCATATAGTACAAGAGCCCAAGAGGAGGGAAAATACAGATATCTCACACCAACTTTTGATTAATTTAATGAAAACTATGTATATATACGAGTCAAAATTCATGAGTCTGCCAAGTATAGATAGGGGGAATAAAAAATAGCGGCTGTTTCAAAGCTATAAAAAAACAAAATTTTCATTCGGAGCTCTATATCTCAAAAAATAGGAACAACACAAGAAAATCTAAGAGAACGTCATTTAAAGAAGAGCAAATTTGCTAAAATATGAGCCCTAATAGAGTTATTTAAGTTAAATAGTTTTCGAGATATAGCTTTTTAAAAAACAACATTTCATAAAAATGTTGTATGGGACGTACTGAAAGATCAGTAATTAGTGAATTTATTTTGAAAAATCTATATCTCAAAAACCATTTGACGTACGGATGTCTATTAGCAATCAAATTAAAGCTAAATTCATATATTAATAAATTGAGTTATAGTTGTTCGGACAATGTCATTTGCCAAATTTATATTTATATGTGAATATAAAAACTACTACCCCTAAAAAAATAAAGTATAAACTACTTTATAGTAAGTTAAATTCCCTTTATTTTGAGTGTTGGTAGACATATGTGCGTCTTGTGGATCTAGAGATATATTTTTTCCAAAATCCAACATTTTATACGAACAACTATCAATTTATTTTAGGATATATCATGAAAACTACTATTCCTACGAAGGTAAAGGTCAATACCTTATTTATAGTCCATCAGACTAGATTTAAATTGAGTGCTAATAGGCATGTGTACATCTCATAGATCCTGAGATATAGATTTCTCAAAATAAATTAGATAAATTTCTTAAAAAACTATATATCCAGAACTATTGGGCATAAATAGCTCTTTTAGGGCTAATATTTCAGAAAATTTTCTCTTCTTAAAATAATGTTCTATTTGATTTTCTAGTGTTGTTGGTAGTTTTTAAGATATAGAACTCCGAATGAAAAATTAATTTTTTTACGGCTTTGAAACAGCCGCCTTTTTTTATTCCCCCTACTTATACTTCAATTTTGACTAGTAATTATACACAGTTTTCATTAAAGTAATCAAAAATTTGGGTGAGATAACTGCATTTTTTTCTTCTCGGCTCTTGTACTAATAGATGCTCCGTTGGGTGGTGTAACAGTACAGGAGCAAAAAGGCAGTTATTTCACCTTAATTTTTGATTACTTTAATGAAAATTATGTGTGATTACTAGTCAAAATTGATGAGTCTGCCAAGTATAGGTAGGGGGAATATGAATGTGAATGATAATAGAATGAAACGTTCATCAGAATGAAACATCAATGAATGAACAGAATGAATGTGTCAATGATTATGTATCTGTCGATCCTAGTATTATATGAATGTAGTCATTTTCGCTCTTTGTAAAGAATAAAGCTTCACTATACGTCTCAGGATATTAATCTTAAACTGTTTCTGAGTTTCTTTGCTGTTGTAGGTTTTATGTTATCCAGCATAGATGCCCTGTAGAGTAGGGCTGATCAATTAGTACAAATGCCAGGAAGAAAAAAGGCAGATATTTAACCCCAATTTTTTATAACTTTAGTGAAAACTATTTATGATTACTAGTAAAAATTTATGAATCTACTAAGTAAGTAAGAAATACAAAACGGTGGATGCTTTAAAATATTAAAAATAATTAATTTTTCATTCGGAGCTCTATATCTATACAACTACCGACAACCCTAGAGAAAGTAATATATCATTATTTAAAGTATAGTAAATTTGCTAAAATATCAGCTCCAATAGAGCTGTTGTTTAATATTATTAAAATAATAATAGTTTCCGAGAGATAGCTTTTTAAAGAGCAATATTTCATAAAAAATGCAATGACAAACATAACTTAGTGTTATTTTTTATTAATATAGTTGTTTGAGAATGGTTTAGTTTCTTTTTAAAACAATTTTGATCCTTTTTCTCTCAACTTTATTCTTTTTTAACATCCGACGTTTCGACCTCTCAGGTCATTCTCAAGGATTCCTTCTACTGTCTTCATTCCTTTTTTTTCTTCTTTAAAATTCATAAATGCCGGCTAATTGCCTTTGTCCCAATAAATTCTTCTATTAAATTATTTCCTAAATTTAAAACTTTTTTAAATATATGCCTAAAACGGCATTTATGAATTTTAAAGAAAAAAAAGGAATGAAGACAGTAGAAGGAATCCTTGAGAATGACCTAAGAGGTCGAAACGTCGGATGTTAAAAAAGAATAAAGTTGAGAGAAAAAGGATCAAAATTGTTTTAAAAAGATAACTTAGTGTATTTATTTTGATAAATCTATATCTCTAAAACCGTAATACTTACAGATGTCTGCCAGAAATCAAGTTAAAGCTAGTTTAATAAACTATTCAGTAGTTTATAACGTTTATCTTCGTAATCGAGTAGAAGATTTTATGATATTTGACAAAATAAATGGAGGCTCTATCCAACCTCCCGTGTTTTTCTATTCAAACATTAACATCAAAAAACCTACCTATATCATAGATCTCCTTACTCTTCGTTCATCCATCTACTCATTAAACCCCAGATCCCATCCGAATGATTTATATATTCCCTCCAATAGAACCTCCTTCTTTAGCAAATCCTTCGTCATAGTGCAACCTCCCTCTGGATTTCTCTTCCCATCTCCATTCGCCAGTCCTCATCCATTCTCTCCTTTAAACAACTCCTATTTCTTCCTTTATTGAATAACCAAACCTCCACATCTTTGTAATCAAATAAATAGGCAGTTATTGATTAACATTATAAACAGCCGCCATTTTTTCTCCCTACCTATACTTGGCAAACTCATCAATTTTGACTAGTAATTATACATGGTTTTCATTAAAGTAATCAAAAATTGGGGTGAGATAACTGTCTTTTTTCTCCTCTTGAACTCTTGTACGCACTAGAAAACCTAATAAAACGTCATTTAAAGTATAATAAATTTGCTAAAATATCAGCTCCAATAGAGCTATATACGTTTAATAGTTCCCGAGAGATAGCTTTTTAAAGAGCAATATTTCATAAAAAATGTAATGACAAATCATAAGTTTGTATTTATTTTGATAAATCTATATCTCTAAAACCGTAATACTTACAGATGTCTACCAGCAATCAATTTAAAGCTAGTTTAATAAAATATTGAGTAGTTTATAACGTTTATCTTCATAATCGAGTAGTAGATTTTATGATATTTGACAAAATAAATACTCAAAAAAAATTTCTAGTGGTTCAGATAAAATTATTGATTTTTTAAACTGTATCTCAGGAACCCTAATACATACAAATGTCTTTCAGTGCTCAAAATAAAGGTAACTTAATTTATTATAAAGTAGTTTATGACATGTGTCATCGTAGGGGTATTAGTTTTTATAATATTCATATATCAATAAAAATTTTGCTCATGAAATTTTGTCTGAACAACTATAAACCAATTTATTTTAGCAAATTTTATAAAAACCACTACTCCTGTGAATATAAGAGTCATAAACCGCTGTAAAGTAATATTTACACTATTTACTGGTGATGATACCTTAGTATACCTTAGATTATTCAAAGTAAACCACAAGGGTTCCTATTCATTCCTCCTCTCTCCGTCCACTGGAGTTCCTCAAGGTAGTATCCTCGGCCCCATGCTCTAGCTGGTATCTCAACCAATCCTAACAGTATCTTCACCAGTAACGCCAATGACACATGTGCGTTCGCGGTTAATAATAACCCTTTAATTTCATTCGAAACACTCCAATCCCATATCACAACCCTCTAAGATTGTTGTCAAAATATAAGGATCAAAATAAATCCCATCACCTGTACCATTCGTCGTAAATCTACGGGCTGCCCTACAGTATCATTTAATATTGTTGATATTACCCCTTTAGAACAGATCCGCTCTACCTTGGACTACACTGGACAAACGACTGGAATCCTCACACAAGACTGAAAAGACAGGAAACTGCACGACGATTTCGACTATTAAAGCATTTATTATACAAACGGTCTAAACAAGCAATCCATTACAAGAGACTATCTACATGACGGTAATAATGCCTATCTGGACATGCGGAGTTGAGCTTTGGGGCTGCACTAAGCCTTTGAATTCCTCTAGTATTCAATCCTTACAACCCAAAACCCTTCGTAAAATCCTCAACGCTCCTTACTTCGTCACAAATAAAATCATACATAAAGATTTTAATGTTCTCTATGTCCCTGGCTGAACAAAGGGTATTGGAGTCCTGAAGATGAGCAAAGCTCCCCAAAACGTCGAAGAAAAATGATTAAAAAATAAATCCAATTCAGAAGAAAAATAAATTTGTTATTAAGTTAATAAACATCCACGAAACAATAAAATTAGTTGTTAAAATGTTGTTCGAGAGGTCTTATAAGTAAGTTTCTGATTTATTGCAACACCAGAATCTCCGTAGAGATAATAACTATCAAATATACCTATGAGAAAAAGTAACATCCACTAACCGAGCTATGTAAAGGTACAACATGGTCAACTTTCACTGGTCATTCTAGAGAAGGTTGACAATGCTCATACCTAATATTTAAAATATCTAATATATTTGAATAGAATATGGTCCGGGTGCGGTAAAAAAAAACTCAAATAGTAAATAATTATACTATTTTATTGAGCCAACGTTTCGCCCTACGTTGCAGGGCTTCGTCAGGGCTAAAAAAGATACAAACACTATAGTTACAAAAAGGAAAAAGAAAAAACATAAGTGTAAAATAACAGGGGTATAAAATGAAAAGTAAGATATAATAAGAAAAATTAATGGTTGTAAATAGTAAATGAAAAGGGTAATAGTAACAGATACTTTTTACAATTTACTATTTACAACCTTTAATTTTTCTTATTATATCTTAGTTTTCATTTTATACCCCTGTTATTTTACACTTATGTTTTTTTTCTTTTTCCTTTTTGTAACTATAGTGTTTGTATATTTTTTAGCCTTGACGAAGCCCTGCAACGTGGGGCGAAACGTTGGCTCAATAAAATAGTATAATTATCTACTATTTGAGTTTTTTTTTTACCGCACCCGGATCTTATTCCATTCATCTATACACACGGTCAATCAATAATCTTCCAGCATCTAATATATTGTTTTTGTTTTTGTTTTCAGGAAAATTATCAGTTGAACAAGCACGTATTGCAACTATTACGTTTTGTGAGCCAGTAAAGTTTTATGAAGCCATGCCCAGGAAAAGAATTATAGAATTAAATAATACTGTTACTTCTCTCTAAAAGTGTATCCATTTCATCGATCGTATACCTGAAAAAAATAAAAGATATTCTTTTAGAAAATTCTTATACAAGCATCAATATTTTCTTTTTTTTTAAATTAACTTTTATTGAATTAGTGCAATCTGCCATACCCAAGAAAAATAAGTATTAAGGCTGTACTCATAGTACTTAACCAAGCTATACATATTTAATAAAAATTCAAATAAAAAATAAACAAATAATATGAAGTAAATAAGCACATACTAAAATGGACAATAATAATACATACACATAGTAAAATAAACATGGAAGGATATATAAGTATTAGTAACATAATGAATCAACCAAGGTAAGTTATTAAAATTAAAAAAATAAAATGGATCGTCTTAAACACATTCATTTCTATGTAGTATATTTTACTGGAGAAAGCCATAACATTCATAAATTAATTTTTCATCAACCAGTGACGCAGCTGAGAGAGAATAGCTCTGGGATCTCTTATGTTAGAGCCTTCCTTTGCCTTCCTCACGAGGGTAGCAAGGCTTGGCAATTTTTCTCAAATTTTCCCAGACATAATTTAAATATTTTATATAGATGTGAATTATATTTATTTTATTGTTACTTAAATTTAATTTTCCTTGTCATGTGTATAAATTATCATTTTATCAGTTTTATTTTATTATATTATTGATATTCTCCCTACATATTTCCTTTTAATCCGCTCCTACCTCTCTGATAGAACCTTTAAAATAAATCATAACCTAGTCTACTCATCTCTCTTTTCTCAGTCCGCAGGCGTTCCTCAGAGTAGTATCTTGGGTCCCATTCTATATACGGTTTATACAACTGACATCCCAACCCACCCTAACTCAGTCCTACCATCATACGCTGATGACACATGTATACTGTTTGTAAACAACGGTCCTACTAATGCATCAAAAACACTATAGACACATATAACATCCATTGCATAATGGTTTCAAAACTGAAGAATCAAAATAAATCCTGACAAATCTCGCCAGATCACCTTAACACTCCGTCGTAAACCTCTACCCTACTGTCCTACAGTATCCTTTCTAAATACTCCACTAACGCCTGTTGAACAGATTCGATACTTAGGACTTTATCTTGACAAGAGACTTACTTGGAATCCACATTCAAGACTGAAACGACAAGAGACTGCTTGTAGATTTCAATTGCTACAACACCAACTACAACAAACCAACAAAAGATCGAAATTCCCATTCACTACAAAAAATTATTATACACTACGATAATATGACCAATTTTAACATATGGAATTGATATTAGGGACTCTATCAAACCTTCAAATTCCTTCCGCACCCAATCCTTACAATCCAAAATCCTTGATGCTCCTCATTACGTTAGAAATATACTCATTCACAAAAACCTTAACATCCCATTCGTGACAGATATGCGTCTTTTCATTCCAAACTCCTTACCCATCCTACCCCATTAGTTCTTAATCTCTCATCCTTAACAATCTCTGATAATCCTCCGAGGCGTCTGAAAAAAACATGACTACGGGATCTTCTAATTTAAATTAATGCTTGAAGTAACACCGATGGGTGGTTTCTTCCCAAGATATTCAAGTGTAAATGAAACATTCTATAAATTTACTTATTGTATTTATTATTTTGTACAGATCTAAATTACATTAAATAAACAAAAAAAATATTTTTGAAATTGATTCATATTTTTATTTATACAGATCATGATATTATCTTATTTTATTTATATATTTCATTATTATTATTTCAAATTTCATTTTTTTTTTTAATTTTAATTCAGAGAATACTATTGCAATCATTTAAATTTCTTCTTTTTATTATTTCTTACTAAATGTCACTAAAATTAAAAATTAAAAATCTCACTATGTGGCTGATTGTATTAATTCTGTTCAATAAATATTATACCATTAAAACAAAAATCATTAAAAACCTTGATTTGTAAATCTAAGTGACGGAAAATTTATTCCGTCCAAAATTAATGAATTTTGGAAATTATAATGTATTAAAATATCAAATTTAAAAAAAATTTAGATTATTTAAAAAGGTTTCAAATTTTGATTTACACTATTTTGCATTTCCACACTTTCAATAGTAATATTTCACAATTACTGCAAACCATTTTTAAGAAATGTAACATGAGTGTTCACGAGATGAAAAAGAAAAAGTACTGCCCTACATTTGGGGCTAAAACCACTCCCTTTTTCAATTCACAACGAACAAGAAGCGAGTATCTGAATGGAATACCGTGAAAGACGGGCTGTGGTACTTACTCAGCTCGTAATTACGGGGATTTAATTAAAAATGTCTCTCATCCAACTCCTTTTCAGCCTTCTAATTGGGTTCTGTGGTGAGGATCCACGTTAAGTGGATTTATATAAATCTAAAGTGTTCTGGTATAACAAAAAGAATGAGGAAATACAATAAGAAAATAAACGTGTAATTCCTAAAGTATTACTTCCTCTAATAATTTTTCTCCTTGGATTTACTAAAAATGCTTATTAATATTGTTTTGTTTTATGGCTATAACCTACAACTGTAATTAAATAATTATTCAAGAAAATTTTCACTGATTTCTCGAAATTCCAAAGAAAAATGTATACCAAATAAAATTATTATATATAGTTGACCGTAAAACTTAATAAGAAGATGGTCAGGTTTGCGGTCAAAAAGGAACAAATAGTTTATAACTATTTGATGTCTGACGTTTCGCCCCACTTCGCAGGGCTTTGCAGGGCTGTTCAAAGCCATAGGTTAAAAAGATATATTAAATTGATATATTATGCATATCTGTTTTACTTATCGCTTGGAACATCTCTGCAAAGTGGGGCGAAACGTCAGACATTAAATAGTTATAAACTATTTGTTTCTTTTTGACCGCAACCCTGACTATCTTCTTATATTTAAAATTAGTATTCCTTTATTCCTGAGACATCTGGAAAGGATTCTCCAAGTCAGGAAAAATTATAGAGGTATTATACAAAGTGATAGTTGAGAACTGATGCTGTATTGATTTATAATTATTTTTTATCGAATTAAAATCGTGTATTTTTTGTTTGTTTTGTATTGCTAGATACAAAGTATAAGCTACAATTTATAAAAAATTTAATAAAATTACAAAAGAAAAAAAAATTGTTGAAAATATCAAGAAGTAGTGACCATATGCAATTAATTGTTGGAATATGGTGGGGTTTAGTGTCCAAACAGGTTCACTAAATAGAAAAAAAAATTATCAGAACCTAACCTAAAGTTCACCATGGCTAAACGAAAGCAAGATATAACATAAAATATACTCAACTGCCTGCTAGATTATGTGTTCAATAAACTAAACTGGGAAGGAAATTGTATAACTGTAAATGGGTACAAGTTATCGAATTTGAGGTTTGCTGAAGACTTAGTTCTTTTCACCAATCGATAGTGGAGACTAAATAAATGATCTGCAAACTCTTTGAGAAGTGTGAATCCGTTTTATGAATCCATAAAACAAAGATAATGAATTTAGTAGTTTTTCCAAGCAGAGTGAGCATACCATTCCCACGCGTTCCCGCTTCACTACACCACTGCTCCAGGGTTGAAGAGCAAAACAACCCGAACATAGCAGCAGACCAGGCATTCGATAATGTAGTGAATTTCAAGTATCGATGAAATAATAGTGCGGTTGGTAACTGCCATTAAGTCCTAACATGCACTCCAAAAGGTGCATCTATCCAACAAAGCCAAGTTCACAATATGGCAGTAAAACGTGAGCCCTGGCCTAAGAATGTTAAGGTATAGGAAAGGAAGGTCTTCGGCTTGGTATGCGGGCCAATAAGAGAATCGGGATAACGATCGATGGCAATCGATTAAAAATCGAGAGTTGATGGAAAAATACTCTCCACCTGATATAGCGGTATTTATCAAGATGGTAGGAATCCAATGGCTTAACCATGTGAAAAAGGTGCCATTGGATCACCTACCAAGATGGTCGTTGTATGGATTACTGAAAGGAAGAAAAGCCAGTGCTGAAAAGCATAGGACGACAAGGTCTGAGGTGGCTTGATGATTTAAAGGCAAACCTGTGATGGTTTGGGGTAAGGGGATGGAATAGACGAGTGGTCCAGGATACTCTTGAAAGCTCTGCTAGGACTGTAAAGCCATTTTATTCATAAATAAATGGTTCCTGAATAGTTGAAAGAGTTTGGTAAAAAGTGAAATGAAATGAAAAATAGGTTATTATCCTGGACAATGTTCCTTTAGAACAATGATAAGATAATTTTAATTTTACTACACATACGGAGCTATGGGGCTCCACTAAACCATCTAATTCCTCCCGAATCCAATCCTTACAGTCCAAAATCCTTCGTAAAATCCTTAATGATCCTTACTTTGTCACAAATCAAATCATCCATCAGGACCTCAATGTTCCCTATGTTGCCAATTTTGCCAGAACCAGATACCAATCCTTCCATAATAAACTTCCCGACCATCCAAACGAACTTGTTTTTGTCATAATATCACTTACAGCAAATTTACTTGATGTGTATATATGTATACAGTTGTAAATATCAACAAATAAATTATTAAAAAAAATTGTTCAACATATATTGGCCAACAATAGTATGGCCACACTTAATTATAACTTATATCAAAATTGTATATAAATAATTTTAGATACAGAATTTTAAAAATAAAATGAAAAAAAATAACGTACTAAATACATAAGAAACAAAACAAAAAGGTAGTTACGAAATATCTGTATTATTATAATATTGGATTAGATTGATAAAGAAAAGGTAATTAAATAGAAGGTTTTTAAACGAGGGAAGGTTTTATAGGACGTATGTTTGAGGGAATAGAGTTTCAGTGATATACAGCTCGGGAAAAATTATTTATCAAACGCAGCAGTTCGGTGGAGTGGAGAGTAGATATCGGATAAACGGGACCTGGTAGTACGGAATTGGATTGAGACTTTAAATTGCAGGTTTTCTAGGATATAGAGGCGCTGAATATTAATTACATGGAATAGAAAGGAACCTAGGACATACTTTACACAATAAAGTGACTCCAACACAGTAAATAAATGTACCTCTTTTAAGATAATTAAAATATCAGAATAGTACCATATCACTCCTCAAGAATGTGTTTATCAAAATCAGAACCTGTGATTAGTAAAATAAACATTGCAATAAATCACTTTCAGTATTATATTACCAGTACAGGGGAAAAAAATAATCCATTTATCTTCGATGCTATAAAACAGGACAAGGATTTTCTATGGATTTTAATCCATCACAACTGATATTTCTTGCATGAAAAATACTGTTTTTTCTTTTAATGTAATTTAATTAATTCTAAGAAATATCTCTGAAGACTATATCTAAGCTGTGACCAGACTAAACTTATCAGATCATTCTCAAGGGAACCGTCATGAGTAAATTAATTTCATTTTCGATATTCTGTATCTTCCTCTTACAATTTACGTAAGTTTTGATTTTTTTTTTTTAACTTATTACATAAAAAACTTTAATTTTTCTTCATTTGTTAATTCATAATATTATTTTAAGCGTACACAATACATCTTTTAACGCCAATCAACAACGTGGCTAGATAGGGTACGTGTTTTTTTTTTATCAGTATGTTAATCATATTATATATATTGACAATTTTTTTCTTTTATTTTTTTCCGTAAATGTCAATATGCAGTTTTGTGGATCATAAGTATCAGTCAACAAGAAAATTATATTGAGGCGACATATCATTTGTTCTGAATCAAACGAACCATTGTACAGTTATAGATACATAAAAGTGTCGAATAAGCAAAACTCAAATAATCCAAGAAAATTTCAACAAAATCGAATTAATAGTTTCATCGAAAATGCACAGATTTAACTGTAGACTGACATACACGAAAGTAACCCGATTTCTAAAACTTTTTTTTATATAATTTATCTATGATATTTACAACTATATCCTAACCTGGTATATGGTGGACTCTCGGGTAATATCGAATCTAAACTTAAACGTCTAATGAATTACGCAGTACGATTTATTTTGGGATCACCATAGATATTCACTTAACCCAGTATTACACCGAGCTGAAGTGGCTCTATCCATGCTTCCGATGCCAGTATTTCCTAGGTTCCTTTTTATTCTAAGCAATTAATACTCAACGCTACGAACTACTGCGTTTGGTAAATCGTTTTTTTACCCGAGCTGGATATCTCTGGAACTCTATTCCCTCTTACATACGTCTTGTACCAACCCTTCCCTCGTTTAAATCCCTAATATTTTACTACCTTTTGCTTCATAAATCTGAACCATTATCATAATAGTACAGATATTTTGTAATTAACTTTTTGTTTTGTTTTACTTAGTCAGTTAGTTTTTTAATTAATCTATTTTTTTCTCCCTGTATATAACTTATAATTATGTGTGGCTACACTGTTTTATGACCAATAAATGTTATTATAAAATTAAAATTGCCTTTGTAATTGTTATAAAGGGGCCATATTTTTAATTTCATTTCAATATAACTGTATTAAAATATACACAACCAGAATATTTGCTATTTCACAAAAAATGACATGATACAAACATGTGAGAATTTACTCATTGATATAACTCCAATAATAGTTCTAGGGGAGAAGATCTCGAGGCCACCTTCTTTTCAGACACCTAGGAAGATCATTAGGTAATGAAGGAAACACCAAGTTAGAAGCTAGTTAGATTTCGGACTGCAAGGATAGGACAAGAAAGGAAATCGATGCCTTAGTGGAGCCCCAAAGCTTAACTCCGTATGTCTAGATAGGCCTTGTTACAGACATGTAGATCAGTCTTTTGTAATGGATTGGAAGTTTAGACCGTTTGTGTAGTAAGTGCTGTAATAGTCGAAATCGACGTGCAGTTTCTTTTCTTTTCAGTCTTGTGTGAATATTCCAAGTCAATCGTTTGTCCAGATGCAGTCTTAGGTAACGTATCTGTTTAATAGGAATAAGTGGGGTATTATTAAAGGATGTTATGGGGCAGGAGGTCATGGGTTTATGACGAAATTTAAATGTGATCTGGTAGGATGTATTGGAATTTATTTTAATTCCCCAGATTTGGCACCATTTTTCAAGGGTGGTGATCTTGGATTGGAGAGTGTGGGATATCATAGAAGGGTCATTATTCACTGACAGTAGACATGTGCCATAATTAATGAGGATAGTGTTGTGGATGAGAAATTATATTAATTATGTAGAAAACTATATAAAGAATAGGACCAATGATACTACTCTGTTCTAAAATGTAAAATAAGATTGATTATATTTCGAATCCAAAAATTATACCCACAAAGTAGTTTATTACATGTTTATACGAAAAAGGTTAATATAATTTGTTCATGAGACATTTATTATGTAATGCATAAATTTATTTCCTTCACAAAAATAATTCTGTGAAAAATTCCACTTGTTTACTGCCTGGTTCATATAATTAAGTATATTACGTGTCAAGTATTTAATAAAATTTGTAATTTTAAAAGTATGTAATCATATTGCAGCTTTTTTCCCCTGGTTTTCTCACGGTACGTATCAGGCAAAAATTCTTTAGTAAATTTGTCCGAAGTGTGCCGTATCTTGCCAGATAATTTAAAACCACGTTCAGTTAAATGTGTACGCACTTAAAACCCCTCAAAAAATTGTTTAACCCAATTTTTTTTTTTTTAGGTGTGAAGGTTTCATTCAAATATCATCTAATGACCTGGAATCATTCGACTTTATTGATTTCGATTATCCTTATCCTTTTCTACCAAAGCTAGGTAAATAAATTTTGTATGTTTTTTTTTCTTCCTTAAAAAAAAATAATTCCTACTAGA
>NW_027109449.1:1305468-1309988 GCF_000696795.3 Halyomorpha halys
TATATATTCACACTTGCAAGGTGCTTTACCTACCGATTCTAATAATCGAGATATTGACATATTTTTTTTTCAATTTAAAAAAAAAAATAGCAAAATATATAATATGATTTGTTTCTTGTTCCAGCAGCCGCAGAAATTGAAGGTAATAATTTCAATATCACTTAAAAATGATAATGCAATTTTTAATCAAATTAACAATAATTTATCTATAGTTTTGTTTTCAAATTTTATTTTTAAAAAATACATTTTTATAGATTCCTCTTTATCATTGTCTTCTGAAGAAGAAGAAGATAATAAGCAAATAGGTATGAATATTCTTAGATAAAATTAACTCTTTAATAATTACTAATTACAATAGTCTACATACTTAATTTATTAATATTTTAGACTCGTGGAAGAAACATAAGCATCACCATCATGGCCGAATGATTCATTTGGACATCTGTAAATGTAAAAATGAGAGCTGTTCGTGTTGCGTTAAATTTCTTAAATATAAAAGTGAGCAACATTATGTGTTTTTACATAGTTGGTATTGTTGATGTGTTTGTTTGTATTATGTGTATATTTATTTTTTGTGTTGCTAAATGTGTCTTATGTGTTTATGAAACTGAACTAATACGAATTTTTTACATCTAATTTCTTATTTATAGTATGATTTTTATATATATGTATATATGGTTGACCATAAAGATTTAAATATAAGATGATGGTCAGGATTGCGGTCAAAAAAAAAGGAGAACAAATAGTTTAAAACTATTTTAATGTCCGACGTTTCGTCCCACTTTGCAGAGCTTCATCAGGACTAAAAAAATAAAAAAAAAAATGAGAATATTACAACAATAAGATACAATAAGGTAATTTAAGCTAGGATTAGATTAGATTAGATTTTTATTCAGGGCGATCAACATCTTGGTTATTACATCCTTTTTACTTTATTTATCTTCTTGTCTTTGACATTTGATAGTTGAATGTAGACTATTTCCTTTTTACACTGGTCGGTATTGGTGGATTATATTTTAGTATAAAGTTGAGTTTCTTTCAGAAATTTTTTAGAGTCTTAAGTCTTTAAGGGCCAATTCTCTTGTACGAGGAATTTTATTATTTTCGAAGGCTTGACGAAATGATGAGCATTCTTCAATTATATGCTTTATCAATAATAGGGACTGACAGGTTTGGCATATAGGTTGGTCCTCTTTTGTGATTAAGTGGAGGTGTGTTAATTTGGAATGTCCTATTCTTACTCTTGCAACAACCACTTCTTCTTTTCTGTTTCCCCTTATGGCACTTGTCCACCTTTGTGTGTCTTTTTTAAACATTTCTTAGTTTATTGGTGAGTGGTACGTCAGCCCACATTGAATCGCAACTTTTTCGGATTATGTTCCTTAAAAATGCCTTTATGTCTTCCGGCTCGTAAATTTGGAGTGGTGGAATGTTCATTGTAGCAGCCTCTTTAGCCGCTTTATCCGCTGCCTCATTTTCAGCTATTCCTGAGTGCCCTGGAGTCCAATTTTAGAAAGGAGACACTTTTTTTAAGATGTTTTAGCATGTCTATATAGTTGTGAATTTTGTGAATTACTATCGTAGGTCCGCTTTGATTGAAGTTTGATAGACTCTGGAGTGCAGACATTGAATCTGTACAAATGAGTATGTTTGAGTATTCTCTTTCTATGGATAAACGAAGTGCTGTTGAAATCGCCTGAAGTTCATGTGGGTAATTAATATCATTTGAGTGCCCCATGTATTATTATTGCAAAACCAACATTTTCATTTTGTTTGGAGCCGTCACTGTAAATTATTTCATAATTTGAATATTTTTGTATCTTCTTTAAGAATTTAATTTTATTTGAGTCGTGGTTCTGGTGTTTCATAGTTAGATCTATTTTGTAAGACTGGTGTTTCCAAGGGGGCAATCTATAGATAGAATCATCTTGGTTTGTAGGCATGCCATAAATCTCTCTTATGATTTCTCTCTGTCTTATGCCTAATGGAGCGTTCCGTGAAGGATTCATTTCATATTTTCTCATGCAACGGGGGTGAAATATATGGGGGTACGCAGGGTTAGTTGGTTGAACATTGATTTTGGTGATGTAACTGTTCATGAGTTCTTGCCTCCGAAAAATAAGTGGTGGTAAAGAAGCCTCAGCTGCTCACAGAGACTTTCTATTGGGCTCGTCCTGAAAGCACCTGTGGCAAGTCTTATTCCAGTATGGTGAACGGAGTCTAAGCGTTGGAGACAGTTTGTTTTAGCTGATGAATAAACCTGACAGCCGTAGTCTATCTTGGATCTTTAGTTTATCGAAAATAAATACTCCATATTAAATTAAACTAGATTTCATTTGAGGGACATGACGAACGTGCGGGTTCGGAACTTTGTGGGTTCGAATCCTACCTGGGGTAGTTAACATTCATTTTTCGGCGGTCCCGAAAACTGAATCTTAACACTCCCACCTTGGTTAGTACGCGGTGGCAACAAGGTAGGTGTTAGCAAAAAGGACCACTAGACCCGTGACAGCTTTTAGTACAAGAGCCGGGAAGAAAAAAAGGCAGTTATCTCACCCCAATTTTTTATTACTTTCATGAAAACTAGGTATAGGTATAATTGCTAAACAAAATTGATGAGTCTGACAAGTATAGGTAGGGGGAATAAAAAATGGCGGCTGTTTCAAAGCGATAAAAAAAAAAAAATTTCATTCGGAGCTCTATATCTTAAAAAGGAAGCAACAACACAAGCAAACCTAAGAGAACATCATTTATAGAAGAGTAAATTTGCTGAAATATTATCCCTAAAAGAGCTATTTACGTCCAATAGTTCTCGAGATATAGCTTTTTAAAAAGCAAAATTTCTTAAATATCTTCTGACAGATTAGTGGTTAGCTAATTTATTTTGAGAAATCTATATCTTAGGAACTATGAGACGTAGATGTCTATTAGCACTCAAATTAAAGCTAGTTTAATGGACTATGAAGGAGTTTATGACGTTTACTTTCGTAGGAATTATAGTTTTTATGATATTTGCTAAAATAAATTGCTTTATATTTGTTCGGACAATAAGTTTGATTTATGAAAAACATCATTTCAGAAACCATTAAACGTACAGGTATCTGCTAGCACTCAAATTAAAGCTAGTTAAATTTACTACAAAAAAGTTAATTATGTTTTTCTTTTTTTTTTTTTATTATATTTGACAAAATAAAATCACAAAATGTCAATTTCTAGTTGTTCGTATAAAATGTTGGATTTTTGAAAAAAGAAATCTCTAGATCCATAAGACGCACATATGTCTGCCAACACTCAAAATAAAGGAAATTTAACTTTCTATAAAGTAGTTTATGACACTTATCTTGGTAAGAATAGTAGTTTTTATGATATTCACATATGAATATAAATTTGGCAAATGAAAATTTGTCCGAACAACCATAAATCAATTTATTTTAGCAAATTTCATGTATGCTATTACTACTTTCTAGCTCATTAAAATAGCTTTAATTTTAGTGCTAATAGACATCTGTACGTCAAATGGTTTTTGAGATATAAATTTTTCAAAATAAATTCACTAACTACTGATCTTTCAGTACGTCCCATACAACATTTTTCTGAAACGTTGCTTTTTAAAAGCTATATCACGGGAAATATTTAACGTTAATGACTCTATTAGGGCTTATATTTTAGCAAATTTACTATTCTTTAAAAAATGACGTTCTCTTAGGTTTTCTTGTGTTGTTCCTACTTTATGAGATATAGAGCTCCGAATGAAAAGTTAGTTGTTTTTTTTATCGCTTTCAAACAGCCGCCATTTTTTATTCCCCCTACCTATACTTGGCAGACTCATCAGTTTTGACTATTAATTATACATAGCTTTCATTAAAGTAATCAAAAATTGGGGTGAGATAACTGACTTTTTTCTCCTCTTGGGCTCTTGTACTATTTCAATTGAGTGCTGGCAGACATTGGTATGTTGTTTCCTGAGATATACTTTTTCATAAATCAAAAATTTTATCCAAACAACTAGAAATTAACATTAAAAAAATAATTATTTTGGTAAATATCATGAAATTACTATAGAAGATGAACATCATTAGCTGCTTTATGGTTGATAATTGAACTGGCTTGAAGTTTAGTGCTAGCTGACATCTGTACGTCTAATGGTACCTGAGATATATATTTCCCGCAATAAATCCACTAACTTTGATTTTGTCAGTGCATATTTTATGATATATTGCTTTTTAAGAAGATATAGCTTGGTACTGTTCAACGTAAACAGCTTTTTTAGAGCTCATATTTTAGGAAACATATTCTACTTTAAATAATATTATATTAGGTTTTCTAGTGTTTTAAGTAGTTTCAAATATTTCTAACTACAAATGATAAATTATTTTTAAACGTTTTTGAAATCGCCGCCATTTTTTTACACAGCATGATCTGACTGGCATACTCTTATTTCTTTATTGACAATGTATACAGTGCTATAAAAGTTTTTATCAGATAATTTTCGCATGCACACTCGGACAGATATATATATA
>NW_027109449.1:1310093-1327685 GCF_000696795.3 Halyomorpha halys
AGATATCTAGTAGAATGGGAAAATATTTTTTTTTTTTTTTTAATTAAATATTAACAACATACCAACAAAACCTTACTAGAATAATAATCGTATTTGTATTTCTATATAAAAAAAGGTCTATGGTGTTCTTTGTAGAAATTGTTACGTAATCACGTGTTTGATGTTGTAAGTGATTGTACAATGTTCTTTTTTAATAATGGATTCATTGTTAGCAATCCCTCAATTATTGTGTTTTGATTTATACTTACATCACAATAACCTATATCCAGTAAAATATTTTAAGGCAATCTTCTAAGGTGTTTTAATTCTGAAAATCATTAATATTTTTTATATTTTCAGTTTGCGACAACTTGCGTTTGGTCTACCCAGCCAACAACTCCCAAGGGTTGGCCATAGATTTTGACATAACAGTAAACAACATTACGATGCTTTCAGACGAAGTATCATGTACATAACAGACAGAAAATTTAAATGAATAAATCCAAACTATTTAATATTACAACCAGATAATCTATTCTTCCATGTTATAGTGGCGAAACTGCCTGCCTTCTGTTACCGGGCCGGCATCATCGGTGTTTGCGGCAAATTCATCACGAAAATGATCGAATGCGATAACGAGCAAAGAGTTGAACTATGTGCCGATGTTCAGTTGAAATACAACGCAGAAGTACTAGCACACATCAACGTCTTCTGTATCAATGTTGTAAGTGCACAGTCGATTTTTAATTTTCAGAATTTAAATTGACCAAAAAAATTAAATATATATAGAAATTTTCAGTATTGAATTGTTTTTAAGGTAACATCATGGATTATTCGGGGGCATTAGTAATTTTCATACCATATAAGGGTCCATTTAATGATTATGGAGCTAGAAAAATTTTAAAATTGGTATTTTAAGTTATGTTTTTGTTTGACTGGTGCAATTTATATTTCGAAAAGAAAATATATTAAATCCGTGGAACTTTGCGACTAAGATTTTGTAGAAAGTCTTTTCTGTAAAAAAGTTACAAAACCTGTTTTTCTATCAGAATACTTTTGTATAATCGACTTTGATGACACTCAACCGTAGAAATGATTGTCTCTATTCCCACGTTACAAGCGTTGAGGAATGGTATCAAAACTTGAGGATTAAAATAAAACCCTACAAATCTCATTAAAACTTCTGTCGAGGCGGTAGTGATATACTAAATGGTTCTCCCTTTCCTATTCCTTATGATTCTTTGAGGAGCTTGAAAAGAAGAAAGCCATGAGACCTCCCAATTTAAAAATGTCATTAGATAGCTACCAATGGGTAGGAGTAGGAGTAAGAATAACAAACATTTGATAACAGCGTTTTTTTTTTCAAAACGGATTTATTTATTTCACCACAAGTGTCGTTGTGGGTTCAGTTTACCCTTAAAACGGTCGACTATACAATCACAGTAAAGGTAATGTTCTGTTTTGTTCATTAACAACAATCTCCATTAAATTAGCTGTTTTGTTGTATTTAGTTCTTATTTTGGCAAATTGTGAAAGTGCTAATAGTTGAACTGAGAGTCAAATATTTTTCTTATTGTATTATAAAAATTTAGATTTCACTTGCAGAAGATAAATCATAGAGGCCGCAAAAGATTACACTTACCAACGTACAGTTATTAGCAGAGATGGTAAAATTCAACGAGAAATATCTAATAGGATTAAAAAAGCAAACAACATTTGTTACCAGATTATTACCAATACTGTTATTGGGAAACGAGAAATTGAGAGAAAAGTAATACCTCGCGTAATGCTATTTACCTTCCCATCCTACAATAGGGAAGCTGTGAGCTGGGTTCTTCTCAACAAATTGAGGAACTGAACCACCGCCTCAGAAATGAAGAAGAAAAGTAGCCGGCCGAACACGATGGGAACACTTCAGGAATACCAGAATAAGAGGAGAGCTAGAAGTGAAAACACTAACTGAAATTCTTCAGTTGCAATGGTTCGGACATATATGCCGAACGGATGAAGTTCGTGGACTACGCTAAATCTTCGAAGCTAGACCAATCGGCAAAAAACGTAGAGGAAGGCCAAGGATGTCGTGGTTGGATAATGTTGCTAGACTAGGAAAGAAAAGAGGAAAGCTGTTGGATTCCATGATGGCATTGGCAAGGGACCGGGACAGATGGATTCCTTGGATTGAGTTCCCTACACGCTGAGAAGCACTGAGGAGGAAGGGAAAGAAGAAAAACTCTTCATTTAATTTTACTACTCGTTGTTTAAATTGTATAACTGTAATTTACATGTATCCTGTAGTTCAGATTTTTTTTTTCAATATAGTGTAATAAATATAAATACATCGCGCTTCCTTTTATTTTCTAACTTTTCAATTCACTGAGAGAGTAAAAAAAAAAATAATACAGGGTGATCTTAATTTTTTCTATAATAGAGAGATGGTATTTATATATTATTTGTATATTTTTCTTTATTCAAGATGTAAAACTTATAAAACATGAAGAGTGTTTTTTTTTATGAGTTTGGAAGGAAAATTCGTAAAATTAAGGAATAATGTATTTTTTTTTAATTTTCTTTACTTAAATAGGAAATAAAATTAAGTATTTTGTAAAATTAGAAAAATTTAGTTATGCTTCAAAAGAAAGTTTGGAAATGAAAAACTGTACTGCACACGCTTTAGCCATTTTTTGACAGTCAAAAGTGGTTGTTGGAACAAGCCTCTTTTATTATATAAACATTTTTAAATATAAATCTTATTATTTTTCTCCCTTAGGCAATATCTATTGACGTTAGATTTTTATAAATCTGATCTGTACTACATCCCAGAAAAAGTTAAGAATAAAAAAAAAATCTTGTGGAGTCTCGAGAATATATATTTAAAGAATACAATTAGAAATATTCTCTTTTATTCAATAACGTTTAATTCATTTTTAATATTTTTCAGGGAAAAAAATTTCATTTAGATGAGGATTATGAAGAACATTCTGAAGAAATAACATCTACTACCCCCTCAAGCAACCAGAAAAAATTGTAAAAATTCTGCAAACCAATCACATACTTTAAGATATTGCTTCGAGATGACTATTTTAGAAGTTAAATAAAAATATTTTTAGCCATCATTATTTTTCTCACCTATGTAACCCAACATACAAGTTCGAAACTTAATTGATTTTTTTTAATTTATAACAGAAAACCTGTGATATGAATGTTCTCAGTCATATTAATACAACGTATTGGTGGGTCTAGAAAGTAGCATATCATAATATTTTTTAATGACTAAAAAGTTAATTTGGAATATATATATATATATATTTAGGTTGTAATGAAACTGAACTAAAATAAACACAGGAATATATATTTAGAAGTAGTTGTTACAAATTGTAGGAACTCATAACATAAACTTTATGACACTGCTTATAACTTTCATCTTGAGATCAATATAAAATTTGCTTCATTTGATAAAACAAGTATCAAGTTCCTAGGTGTTGTGTCCAGAAGGGTAGTATACCCCGCATAACTCTACATATTAACTTTTTCAGTTTTGGAATGATGAAATGACAGTTATCACTGAATATATTTATTTTTATAACAGAAGTATTCACGATCTTTAGTTTAACAGGTTAAAGTGAGTTAAATGGAGCATTTTCTCTTCTTTTAGCACGCTATAGCGATATATCATTTAACATGGTTGAGAGTAATTTGCTACATGGAGATTGAAGTAACGCAACAGACTCGAATTCCACACCATTTTGTCAATTGTTTTAATAGGCTACTTGTTCGTAGTTCGTGTTATTTTTGTTTTGGATGTTTCTAAATTCTGATAAAGTAATGGATACAAATAATAATAAATAGATGAAAAAAAAACAAAGGAACAAATGACGTGGAGGAAAGATAATGCGAAAAAGCTGTTGAAGATTTTATCATTTCATAATATTGTAAGGTTACAAAACAAATTATCCAGAAAATCTTCTATGAGCTCCTTCAAATATGATATATAACATGGAATTTAAATTTATACAACATTTAACATGTAAAAACTTTTTACACTCAACACATCATGAATACCACTGTTCAATTATAACTAACGTGTAGTATTTATTTGTTCGAAAGTATGCGTCATATTAGAGCTGACGGGGGTTTTATATGACTTAAAGTTCTAAATATAATGAAACTTCTTGTAATCTCTATAAACAGCTGAGTAATGAACAGTATTAATTTTATATTAATATTTATTCAATTCGGTAATATTTAATACAAGATAAAATATTGAAGGCTACTCGTTTTGTTGTTTACATTCGGAAAAATATTCAAGTTTGTATTGACAAAGGAATTAATATCTTAAATTAACTTTGATATTTCGACTTTTGATAGTCCAAATCCTCCGCTTTCCCCACTGTGCGCTGGTTGGAATCCGGTCCGGGAAGATTGAAATCAATTCTAAGATGGACCCAAAGTATGAATCTTTTCTTTCCTACTATGGCTAGAATAGGTTGGAAACCTATAGCCATCCTATCAGGTAGGTGCTATCACCCTACGCTCCTTAGCAAAAATGATGCTGAATGTTGGGGATTAGTTCACACTCCTTAAACGCTACTATATCTTGAAGTTAATAGGGATTTCGCTCATAATTGTAATTATCTGTAAAACTGTTCATTTAATCGCAAATCCGAAAAGATTAGAAGTTGTAGTATTTTATTTCCAATAATTTGGCATGTTTATATTGAAAGACCATCAAACTGTTCTCGAGAAATTCGTGCTTCTTTCTTTGTTCTGTTCAGACTCATGAGGTAAATATTAAGGATCCCAAAATATATTTACTGTTCTAAAAATTAAGGAGTAAATATCAAATTTAATTAACTTTGTCAATTTTTCAATTAATGATTTCTAGGCATAGTTAATATAAAAAACTTTTTTAAGGAAAACATTAAAATATAAAGTTTGAACTTGACATTAAAACTTCCAATTAGAAATAAACTACTATTTATATACACAGATAACTTTTCCATATCCGCAGAACAAAATCCAGGTTTGTAGCAAAAAATGTTGCTAACATTAAATCATCAATTCTAGGCAAATTTGTTACTTTCTGCCTTCACGAAACCTTCTGGAACGTATTCCATTATTGTTTTTAACATTAAAATACTTAATAATCTAAAAACAGCTAGGAAGTGTGAATTGAAAGTTGTTAGTTTTTTTATTATTATTTTAAGGCATCAACCACTTCGGAATCATTATGATTTCGAAACTTTTATTATATTTTCTTTCCTTTATATCCGAAATTTTTAATAGTCCTTATTATCTTAATTTACGAATTTTGTCTTAATTGCCATTTTCTGGTAATTCATACAAAGGTTTGATGGCGTCGTATGCTTGGCATACGGTTAAAATGTGTTTTAGTGTTAATTCTCTGCTTAATGGGAGCAATGATTTTGTTTGTTTATGACATCACATATGAAACCAACATGGCGGCTAGGTATTTTTTTTCCGTTAGTACACAGATCAAAAATAACTAAAATTAATAATTAATTCTATATCTTCATTAATTAAAACATATATGATTGAATTTCCAAATTGTCCGATAATAATATAAACATTATTTCAATTTTTTTTCTATGTCGTAAAATGATTGATTAATCAAGGAATGGTCATTTTGGGACAGTTCATCTATTGATTTTACAAGTAGATATATTTTCATTCAAATCATGAAACACCACTTTGGAGAGCCCTATATCTTTTTAAGGATCCTAAAATCCCACACTATAATAATAATAATAATAATAATAATTTATTTGTTTATGGGGCAACCTCCGTACAAATAAAGTTAGCCTGTGAAATACATGAAATAGATAATCAATTGTAATAATTTTACATAAGCAAAAGGTTTTGCGTTACATATATCAAAAACAGTTTAAGATCCAATCCTGCAGGTAAAGATTGAAATTCATACAACTGATTTTGGCTAATATTGTAAAATGGCTTAGCTTCGGCATGTATCGGATTCGATTCCTATGATACGCGGGGATATTTGTTAAAAACTGGAAACTATCCTCCAGGGCCGTTCCATCACAAGCTGGACAAAGCTTCTGTGGGTCCAAAGTATATTTGTGTGGACTGACATTTAGAGTAATTGCATATTTACTGGAGAGTCGTATTTGGCCAGTTATTCTCAAATGAGTTATAGAGCAACTGATTTTTAGGTAGCTTTGAGGCCCAAGCCTACACTAGCAATTAATCACTTTTCCACCACACATGATGCCAATTACCAGTTTAACCAAGAACTAGTGACCGATATAGCTTTTTAAATTAACAAATTTTTAAATGAAACAATAATTTAATATAATTATATTATTTCAATTTCTTGAGACAAGGTAATTATTTATTAAATAAATCAAAAACTTGTATCCTTTTTTGACTCAAAACTTTTTATTTTTCACCAGTTCAACGTTTCGGCCATTTTAGCCATCTTCAATTATAATTTCTTCCTCACATTAAACCATATAACCATAGGTTATATGGTAGTGAATTTGTGTGGATAATCTTATATAAGAAGAATTAAATATTTATGATTTTAAATTTTAAAAGTAGGCTTTTAACTTATAATTCAAGAATGACCTGGGCAGAATAGCCTGCAAAAGTAACTCTAAATTTCATGTGAAGAAAAAATTATAATTGAAGATGTCCTTGAGGATGGCTAAAATGGCCGAAACGTTGGACTGGTGAAAAATAAAAAGTGTTGAGACAAAAAAGGATACAATTTTTTGATTTATTTAATAAATAATTTAATAGTTAAAACTAGAAAAAGTGAACAAAAAATAATTTCGTACCAAAAAACATAAAAATGTCCATCTACCTAGTCTTAACAAAATTCCCTTGTCATGATTCGAATTTTCGTCGAGGTTTAACTCATTTCTGGAGAAAAAAATTCTCAAAAACAAAAAGGAGAAATTACACAAAACCCGGGATATAGTAATTGCATTGATAAATAGTTGAAAAATTTAAAATAAGATTTCTAACTAAAATAGATTCTTAATTTAAGACTGAAATGATCTTATGAATACAATCTTTTTAAAAATCTTAAGGCTAAAAGATAATGAATTCCTTCTACTAAAATACTTCTTCAAAGCAGGAAACGAAAAGATTATCAGCCGGATGTCACTGACACACAGAATGGTGCAGATTCCAAAGAATAAGAAAACGTTAGATATTACCTTCAAAGGATGTAAATTTTAAGAGATAAGGATGTATAAATTAAAAATAAAGATTGTAAAAAAATATTTCAAACGACTAAAAGATTCAATCGATCTATTTAATAAGCAGATATTGAAAAAAATCGTTATTTATTAATGGTACAGTGGAATCACACGAAATTATATATAAAAATATATATGTATATAAAACTTAGGTGTGAGAAAAGCAAAGTGTTTGTGACTGTTATTAAATATGTAAATAGGGAACACAAGACAACCACCATTATGAAGCTCTATAACATTGTTAACATAAAAATAAAAAAAATAAAAAATAATAAGAAAACATTTCTTTTGAAACTAAATTTTACTAATTTTACGAAATACTTAATTTTATTTCCCACCTCAATAAAGAACAGGAAAAAAATACATTATTCCTTTAACGAATTTTCCTTCCAAAGGAATAAAATAATTAAAAAACCCTTTGCGTCGTATAATTTTTAGATTATTAAAAAAGGAAAATATAATAATAAGTAATGTAAACATACAAATAATATTTCTCTATTATATAAAAATGTTTTCAGTGATAACCGTGTATTATTTTTTTTTACTCTCTCAGCGAATTGAAAATTTTTTTATTTTATAAAAAATAGGTTTTTAGTAATCATTATGAAAAAAAATCATCATGAAACGGCCAAGAGGCTGCAACAGTTTCAGAGCAGTATACTAAAACGTATAGTGAAACATACGTTATTCGAACTACCGACGGTGACAGAATTTATATCGAGGTACACATAAAATTTTTTGACAGCCTGCAGTACTGTACGTACCCATTATTTAAGACACTGACACCGACAGGACGGCCACAAAGAGGGTAGACACACACAAACAGATTCAGACTATACTGAGTACAAGTATATAAATTATTTGAATCAACATACCTGGTGAGACCCATCACCAACAGACAGACTACCGCTTCCCCAATAATCAAATTTCCCATCTTAAAATGCATTACCAGAATGCAGAAAAAGAGGATACCTTCAACTCGCTCTCATCATCACACACAAAAAAAAATCACGATGTAATATTTGATTTTACTCTCTCAGCAAATTAAAAACGTAAGGCCTGAACAGTTAGAAAGAAAATATAAGCACAATTAAATATATTGTATTATATATTTATTACAATATATTGAAAAAAAATACAATCTAAACAAAAATACAATTTGAGCAACGAGTAGTACAATTTTATAATTTGGCACCAATCTGGTTGTAATTAAGAAAAATAATTTGTATAATTTTACGAATTTCTAAATTTAACTTCATTATAAAAACAAAAACAGCCTTCGTCTTTCAAATTTTTTGCGTTATAAATGAAGAATAATTTAATAATTAATAAAAAAAATTATACAGTAATAAATATAAATAATTTGCATTATCATAAACTTAATTTTAGGAAATACAAAATTTTACTTCATAACTCCATTTAAAAAATATTATTATTCGTTTTGTAAAATTTTTATGAAATATACTGTTTTTTAGTCATATAATACATGACGTTATTATTCTATGGACTATTATAATATCCAGTCCAAAGACTGGAAAGAATATTTTTTTTTTAAGCTGAATTGAATTTTTCTTTGATCGTCATGAAGAAGATTGATAACTTTTTTTCGTACAAAAACAGCTCTAAAATCATTTGTAAATTTACAATGTCTCTTATGACTGTAATTAAACACAATAATATGGTAATTTAGTGCACATAAAAGTTAAATTCCTTAAACTTAAAAGTTATACATTTTATTAATTCTATTAACTTGATAGAATTGGATGTTTTTTTTCCATTTACTGTCTCTATCAGTGGTTTCCGTAACAATAAATTATGTTAATGACCACAAACTATTTTATCCTAAATTATTATTCATATTCACTAGAATTATTTGATTATCAACGTTGATGTTTTAATGGTTAATTTCTATTTTAAATTATTGTTATTTTGATTTTAACGCCTCTTACGGTAAAATCATTTTTTTTCTGACCTCTTTTATTGAAAATATATTGATTACAATATTGATATATACATGTACATACCATACATGTACATACATTGATATATAATGGTGCCCTTCCTTTGCCATATGGCAGGTAAAATCATTTTCCCTTATGCATGCAAATAAATCTAAAACATGGAACATAAATTGATCGAGACGAGATTGCTTTCAAAAGAATATAAATTGGTATTAGCCTCTACAACGACTACGTCATTTTTGATTGAGTTTCAAGTTTCATATTTGGTTTAATGCTTCATCCTAAAAAGAAAAATGCTGAGTTTGTCAGAAATATCATTTCCCAGTTTTCAAATTTCCATACAAGCATAATATGTAACGTTGAGTATCATACTCATCATGCATTTTTAGTGCATCCCCCTTCGGTCATAAAAGGGATAGCAAGTCCTACAGGAACTAGCTCTAGATCCTTACGAAAAGAAAAAAAGGTACAGGAAGAAGAGACCTGGAGAAAGGAGATTGAATTAAAAATCGAGAATAAATTTCCAAAAAATAATAATAATAATAATAATAATCTTTATTTATTCTGGGAATGATCCCTTTAGAATAATTTACTGGCGTCAAAATTAGGTTTTAGAACCTTAGAGTAAAGTACAAAATAGAGATGAAATTGCAAGATGTTGTACAATAAAATAATACAGTGAATCAAAAAATATACAATCAAACAACCATAATTAACATAATATATAAAATAATGATAAAAAAAAAAATGAAACCACTTGTCATATCATAAAACATTAGATGACTTCTGATAGTAAATAAAAGGAGAAAAAAATGATAAAAAATCAAATACAATTAAACTAAAAAGTAATAAATGAACAGATATAATTTCTGCTAGTGTACATATCTACAATTATAAAAGAAGATCTAAGACATAAAATATATAAAGCTTTTTTGCAACTTTCAATTGTTATTCATTCAGAATTGGGTGGACAGAAGATAGTCGAAGATACGGGATTTGAAGATTGGAAGGGTCTTAGAACTACGAATAAAGGAAGGAATAGAATTCCATAGAGAAGAGGATCGGATGAGGAAAGATCTACCCAAAGCTGCGGTTCGATGCGTAGTTACATGATGAAACTTAATAAACCCTTAGTACTTACAAAGGATAAGTCACGGTTGTATTTAAAAAATAGTCTTTAAAACAGTGAATGTATATGTTCAGGATATTATTATTTTCACCTTTTTAAAAATTTTATAGTAATGACAAAATTATGCAGCTTAATTGTGAATATATAATGAACATGTTTGCTCTCCTGAGCATTATTTTTTAATTAAAAAGATTATGGTTTTTATCTTCTCTTTTCAGTCTCATTCAAATGTTTCCATGCATGACAGTTTATGACAGTCCTTTCTTACTTTTCCTCTTGTTTTAAGTGGCTAATAGTAGAATGGTCTACCGAAAATATTCTAGATTTCACATATATGAGTAACCGACTAATTCCTAACTAATTTTTGAATAATTTCAAGAATGCTATACGTCATGAGAAAATGTTAAAAAAAACGGAAGTAAAATGATTAAAAAATAATTAAAAGACAAATGATTTCTTGACTAAATCATAGCTAATATTTTTTATCAAAAAGGTAGATTTTTTTTTACGTCGAACTATGAAAAAATTAATTTGCATCATAAATTGCGTTTTATTAAATAATTATTTCAAACTTTTTACTTAAAACTCGTTAGTAAACTGGTAAATAAAAATCTGATGAGATTCACGAATCATAAAACCTTGACATACGCCTGTAAGGCGCAAATTTTTACATATTTTATAAGCAAAATTTTATATTTTTTTATTGCAAAGAAAATACGTATTTGGGGTTTCTCAAGGTGCGAATAGCAAGTATTAACGGTGTATGTCCGTCGGAAGATCGATTTTGAAATTATGCATAATTGCACTAACACCTTTCCCACAAAATATATAATCCATATATGAATAAGTGAAAGTAAAAATGATACCATTTTACTATGTCCTATACCAAACTTATATTATAGGTAATATATGTTTAAACCAATTTATAAATAAAATGAATGATTTCTTTATTAAATAAATCAAAAATTAGTATCCAATTCTGTCTCAACACTTTATTTTTTCATGACATATATATATATATATAATATATCAACACAAAAATGATGCAAGAAATAAAGAAAAGGATCCAAATAAAACAGCACTTGTACAGCATACAGCCAAAAATCAACATAATTTTGATTTTGATAACACCATAATTTTACATAAAGAAAACAATTTATACAAAAGAAAAATACTTGAATCAATTTATATATCAGAAAACATCAATTACACAGTTAATATTAAAACAGATACTAAGAATTTAAACCAACATTATGCAGAGATTTTAAGCAAAATAAATTTATAAAAATAATAGAGAAAATTGTTACTAGTTACAATTAAATTTAATAATGGAATTTTGAGAATTAGAATAAATACCAAATTGAAAAAAAAATCCAATTTAAAATTTTAAAAAAATATATTAATTTTAAAACAAGGCAGACCTGTGTGAGTGGGAGGATATAAATGGTTTGTTATATGGTGGTGTATTTTATACTGTTGATAATCTTATAGAGAAAAATAAATGTTAATGTTTTTAAATTTTAAATAAATAGGTAACTAGACTTAAGCTTAGTAACCTTATTAATAATAAATATGACTTTTTAATAATTGACTGTTGGAATAGCTTTTGAACTTAGAATAAAGAAAATGACCTGGGCAGAATAGCCTGCAATAGAAATTGTAAATTAATGTGAGGAGGAGTTTTGTATTGAAGGTATGTTATATTATATAGTGAATAATGATGTTGTAAATGTTTAAAAATGAAGATATAATATAAGCTGTTAAATATTTAGATGTCCTTGAAGATGGCTAAAAAGGCCGAAACGTTGGACTAATGAAAAAATTAAGTGTTGAGACAGAATTGGATACTAATTTTTGATTTATTTAATAAATAATTACCTTGTCTCAAAAATTTTTGAAATAATATAATTAAAATGAATGATTTCGTTAATAAGTAAAAAATATAAATTCATTTGTAATTGAAAAATTATAATGCGATAAGCCTGTTTGTCGTTTACATTAAAATAAGACTGTTATTAGAGGGGTATTTATTTTAATACTTCCTAAAACTAGAGATAAAGAAATAAAACTGTTCTATTTCAAAATAAGTATTTTATCTTTACAACACACAAACCTAAATCCGATCCAGCTTCGGGAGATAGAGTTAAAACTCATACGTGGATATAATGACGACGCTCTAGTACCGCGTAGAAAGCTGACATGAAGATTCATTATATCTCATCTATATTCCTATTATTCCTTCTACATTCCATGTAAGTAAATAGATTATATGCAATATATAAAACTATTTTTTTAATACTAAGATTTTTTATTTCTTATTCCTGGACAATGCATGTTTGATCAGCCATGTATAAACTAGCAACCAATTATAATTGTCGCTCCTCTTGTGTTAAGGACGTTAATTTTTAATTTTTATAATCAAAGCATCATTTTAATTCAGCAGTCAGAAAATGATAACTGCAAGTCAAGAGGATTATGTTGTTTGGGTTCGACTTTGTTTTGTTTTTGACTACTGTTTGGTATGTTGTAATAGGTAGTCATCTGGCCAGTTATTGTTCTCCCATAAGGAGTTACATAACATTACATGTAGGTGTTACATAAGTCGTTTAAAGATTTTTTTAATATGCAATTCTTTAAATATTATATCTTTTTTATTAAACTGATCTACTGCTGTGACTATAAATGATGGTCTGATCTCACATTGCCATCTAATAGTGAATTTGTTTAGCGGGTCACTGAAGAGGATCTAGAAGGGTGAATTCCGGAGAGCGAATTTGTTGATCGGGTGAATTAAAGAATTATGAAGTGGTGAAATTGGAGGAGCAGAAGTGGGAAAGAAAAAAAGGAATGAATTGAATGTTTGTATTTGGTGTATAGACCGAAATTGATTGTGAATGGAAACCTGTGGGGAAAAACATTTTTTTCTTTATATCTTATTATACCATGTAATTATATGTAATTTATATATGCCCGATTACGGATTGATAAGTATGCTGTGTGATATTGCAACCTGATGTTTTTAGGCAGCATAGACGAATAAAGTATTTCTCTCCCTAATTTTGTAATTAAACATCATTTTCTTTTCTTAAGTTAAGTCTTATGTTTTACTTATAGCATAGCGTTATCATAAATAGCGAAAGCACATTTTATTTCATATGATGCAGGATTTGCATTAAAATGTTCTCCCCTCATATGCTCCAATGATATATACAGAACAGATTGAGTTATCTTTTTTTTACCCCATTCCTGGTCATTTCTGACATACGAGAGAAGGTTTATCTACAGACTACCACCCTAGACTAACCATAAGGAAGTCAAGTTTTCATTTCGTGGGACCCTCCAGAAATAAAAGTCGACCCTTCAGCAGGCTTCCAACCGGCGTCGCTGCACTTCCGAGGCAGCAAAGATCTACGCCTCAACTCTCTCATAATTTATTTTGTAGCAATAGCAATAACAATAGCTGTGTGCACAGCTATGTAAATGTTTGTCATATGCAGCAATGAGTCGTACATATTGGTGCGAACACCCGTATTGCCTAATAAACAGGGTAGGGTGATAAATAAATAAATAATAATAACTATCTCATCTACAGACGACCCAGGGTTATCTGTCATATTATGTCCGGTGAATATCCTTAAAAAGCAACGTATTCTCTTGAGAGTTCCTTCGGGACACTAGTGCTTTCTTCAACACCACTCCATCGCTTTCCCTCTAATTCTTGGCTGTATTGGTCTCTCAATGCATTTAGAAGGGTCTCTTTGTCTATTGTTCGAACCAACTCCATCATTAGAGGAAGATCTGGTTGCCTCATCCCATCAGTTTTTAATTCTCGTCGCAGCGGTCCAGCACTCCCAGGAAAGCGAAGTACGTTGTTTTTTTTTTTTGTTTTTTTAAATATATTTTGTACGTAAGCATTCGCTATATTAGCATTTGATTGATTATCAAAAGACACAATTACTGCATACGAGTCAACGAGGCATTAGAGTGTTATTATCAAAAGCAGCAAGATTTTGTGGCAGCTTGACACTTTATACAAAGCAAAATGTCAGGGAAGCGAAGTTTCGAGAGAGTTTAATTTAACACACCCACACAAACTAATATCAATATCTAACACTAAAAAATAGTTTCTGCCTCATCTATGACAATTAGCTATAAATCAAACAATTATTAATAATGCTGAAAGGAGCCCATAACCTTTCCATATTTTACATCTTAAAGTATTGACTCGTGTCGAGTCTTGAACTTGAGTTTTCTCAAATTATTTTCATAAATTCATCACTATGATATAATATCAAGTAAATATTGTTATCATTCGAAGGAATTATCAAATAAATCTCTTGATCATGTTTTCTTGATTCCCTGTCAAACATGAAATTAACTCTTCCAAGAATTTTTCCATGAAATATAATTGTATATTATAATAAATAGAGCAGATTAATGATAATCACCCAAGTAATATTTTGACTTGTTAAAGATAAATAAATATATAGTTTTGACTTTATGACGTTTTAACTTCATTTCTGTCGATTTTTTTGTAAATTAAAAGGTAGGAAGTTGAAAATAAAGTATACAAAAAAAATAAATGAATAAAAATCAATTTTCTGGATATTCTCAATTACTTATACCTAATATATCAAAAATCATATCACAAAAACCATTCATATAGCCATATCTAAAGTCAATTAACGATTACATTTTTGACAGAGAATTTGCTTCTATATGACGTATTGTTTTCTAAATATACGTGCAAAAACAAAAACTTTTCGCCTTCTTCTCTCATGTTATGGAAGGGTTAGGATCAGGTACTATTTATTTAATTTAGCTATTTTGCTTTTTTAGAGAAAAATAAATTTTAATAAGCCTGAGTTGAAATTGGAAAATTGCTGTTTACAATTGTATAAATATATACACATCAAGTAAATTTGCTTTAAGTGATATAATGGCATGATAAAAACATGTGCAGAATCAACCCATTTAGAGTTCCAAAAAGATTTTTAGAGAAGATCTCGAGGCCATCTTCTTTTCAGACGCTTAGGAGGATGGTTAGGTAATGAAGGAGAAGCCAGGCTAGAGACGAGTTGGTTTGAGTGTTTGGGAAGTTAATCATGGAAGGAATGTTATCTAGTTCTGGTCAAATCGGTAACATATGGGACATTAAGGTCCTGATGGATCCCTTGATTTGTGACAAAGTAAGGAGCATTAAGGATTTTGGACTGTAAGGATTGGATTCAGGTGGAATTCGTTAGCTTAGTGGAGTCCCAGAGCTAAATTCCATATGTCCAGATAGGGCTTATAATAGTCATGTAGATCAGTGTTTTGAAATGGATTGGAAGTTTAGACCGTTTGTCTAGTAAATGTTGTAATAATCTAAATTGGAAACTTAGATCTTTACAGGAAGATAGTTGGTTGACCGTGTGTATTACATAAAAGGAAGATGGTCAGGGTGCGGTCAAAATAACTCAAATAGTAAATAAACTATTTATTTTGAGTCAACGTTTCGTCCCACTTAGCAGCGCTTCACCAAAGCTAAAAAAAAAAATACAAACGATCAAAATAATTTAACCCAGTAAGAGAATGGATAACATGAAATAAAAGTTAACTAAGTTAAGCTACAAAATATTTAAAATATGTAAAAAAAGAATAAATTTACTGTACATTAATTTAATTTGTTCAGTTTTATCTAAATATACATATATTTTAAATTATTTTTAGCAATATCTTAGTATATTTTTATTTCATGTTTTTAATTTATTCTTATTTTCCGTCTTTTAGTGTGTACTGTATTTTTATATTTCTCTTTTATTTACTTTATTTGTCATCATTTCGCTTTAATTCCTTTTTTACATTTATTGTTTATTTATTCTTTTCACTGTATATTTTATTTTTATTTTCTTTAATTTACGTTGTTCATTTTACAAATTTTCATACCTAAGTGTACTTTTATTTCATGTTATTTATTCTCTTACTTTGTTACATAATATTAGCTGTCGGTGTTTTCTTTTGAGCTCTGAAGAAGCCCTACAAAGTGGGGCAAAACGTTGACTCTCAATACATAGTTTATTTACTATTTGACGGCACCAGAACCATCTTCCTTATATATTATATTTAAATAGTTACGCTAGGAAGGAAGATAGCAGCAAAGGTGAAGTGTTACACACAATGAAGAAAAATATTAATTTCTCACCATCCCTAGATAGTGCCATAAATCTATTTAGGGAACAAATTTAAATGAATTTTTGTGAAAGAACTATATTTCGAAATTTACAACAGCGATATTTTATAAATATTTAATCTGTTTTGATCATTTTTTGAGTTTCACAACTTTTTTCAATCCCTAGAAATAATAACTAATGTGATTTTGTTTAGAATTTTAATACGAAAAAGAAATCCTATGTATTGATATGTATGAGAGGCACCAGCTGGAGTTTTTTAACTTAAAATAATTTCTTTTGTCGGCATGCCAAAGATACCGCCGGACCT
Source organism: Halyomorpha halys (assembly GCF_000696795.3). Classification (NCBI taxonomy): domain Eukaryota; kingdom Metazoa; phylum Arthropoda; class Insecta; order Hemiptera; family Pentatomidae; genus Halyomorpha; species Halyomorpha halys. The sequence continues at coordinate 1,326,887 of NW_027109449.1, forward strand.
AGGCAAAAATCCGTCGGCAACAGATCTAAAGATATGTACAAAGATATATAGATAACAGAGGGTGTGCACCCTCAGGGAACCGTTAACCGTCTAGGCAGAGTTAAACAAACAAACAGCCCTTATCTTTCACGTGGCCAGTTTAGACATTAGAAAGTACGGAGAAATAGCCGCCGTAATGGATAACAAATAAACACCCCTTATCTCACACGGGCCTCTCTAAAAACCTCGGGAAACATAAAGTAAGCCGCCAGAAGCCGGCTTTCTTCAAAGAAGAAACTTTTAAAGATGAAAGGTAGGACTTTCGTCGAAGATCATTGGACCTTCTCACCCCCTCTGAAAATAGAGAACCCAATCAGAGGACAGAAATCAAAAGAAGGAGGAGTCAGAAGGAGAGGGGAGAAAAGTAACAAAAGGGCAGGAAAAAGAGTTTTTGGACACAGTGAGTGGAGACAGTCAGGGGGGACAGTCAAGACTTGAGGACAGTCAGAGTTGGTGAAAAGTCGAGGTGGACAGAGTCTGGTAGGAAGCCTGACGGAAGGACAGGCTGGGAGAGTTTGAGGGAAGCTGAGAGAAGAGAACAGTCAAGGGGAGACAGTCAGTGGACACAGTCAGTGGACAGAGTCAGTGAGAACAGTCAAGACCTGAAGACAGTCAAGGAAAAACAGTCGGACCCGTAGTTGGGCCTGAATTGGCCATAGCCTGAGAGAGCTGGACGGAAGAGACAGAGTTTGAGGGAAGCTGAGAGAAGAGAACAATCTGACAGAGGAAGACAGTCTGGGAGATCAGCGGCAGCCGGGAG
>NW_027109449.1:1328325-1341173 GCF_000696795.3 Halyomorpha halys
TAGAGATACTTAATATAAATATATAATATAAATACATAATATAAATATATAAATACAGATACATATATTACATTAATATATGAATACATTTCAATATAATACCTGTACGGGAAACCCCTAATCGCGCTTAGAAACCTCGAAGCCCCGTACACGGCAGTATACATTATTTACTTATACCTGTACCTCCACAAACCTATGAAAAGTCAACGTATCACTACTCTTTAAGGAAGTATTATTTCTTAAACAATAGATGTGCTATGTATGGGTCTTTTGACAATCCTGGATATTATTTAGGTGTTTCGTCATCTGCCCCTATACCTGGTCAGGGTATCCTTCTGCGAAACTATTAGGGCGTCCCCGGATATGAAAACATCTGTGTTAAGTTTGTCACATTACCAGAGTCCCCTGAGAAAATTAGATTGACTAACCTTAAGTATTCTAACAAAAATGACAGATGTGACGAGGGATCGGAATCAAATTAAGCAGCTGCAGGCCCTTCCTGGACATGTCAAACTTTTTTACCCATTATCGGCCCTGAGGAGGGGGACGCCTACCTCGGGAGCCTTCGGTTACCGATGGCCAATGAGAGAGGATATTAAAAAATAAGGTAACGCCCCAAAAGGGAAGTGGGAGAAAAAGAGTAGGGTAACGGAAACACAGGAACACTTAGACGGACACACTGAACAGGAAGGCTTAGACGGGCGAGGACCACGGTCATGAGACAGCCATAGAAGGTGCACTTCGACCATACGAAGTCGTGAAAAGGGCCACGAGACCTGGACATCCCTTATGAACAACTCCTAGGGCACTACATCGATACGCGAGATCCAAACCAGAGGCCTCTCACGGTGAACTCTCTCTCTCCGAAGGTCTCGCGGAATTTTTCCTTAAGGAAAGGGACGCATTTTTCATATATTTTCTTTTTTTCCCTTTCCACTCCACCTTCCTGTTCGAGGTCATTACTTTCAAATCTTACAAGATCCGTGTCTCCGACTTTTGTAAACGCGACAATATCGGCATATCTTACGGATCCGTCGGTGTCAATACAATTGCCCTCCTCGAAGCAGGTGAAGTCTTTTCTTTCAAGGAACTTCATCAATCCTTCTTTGACCCTGTGGTGCCGGCGTGTCATAAGGAGGGAATTGTTGGAGCATTTTCCCAGCACATGAGCTGGTGTTTCAGACTCTCTGCCGCATTTGCGACAGAGGGACACAACTTCTCCTTGCTGTCCACTGGCTCCTGGAACTCCACGCAGGGGTGCGTAGTTGACATTAAGTTTCAGGGCGTTCGCCCATTCTGGCCCCGAGAGTACGTGCTTGTCACATACATATCTATTTGCTTTCGGGGTCTCTTTGAAATGGCGAATATATCTTGCCATCTGCAACTGGCCCATTCTTTGAAAGCTTTCTCACGTAACGACTGTCGTAGAGCTCTCACAGTTTGGTTGCCCCTATTCACCCCAAGTCTATCAGTACATACCGCGATTTCGATTTCGTAACTGAATATAGACTGGAATAGGGGATCCGGAACATTCGACAGTCGCTTGGCAATGGACCAATGCTGTAGTGGAGCCTCCCATTGGCAGCGGATCAGACCCAGTCCTCGATATCTCCTGGATGCGTACAGCATCGCCGACGAGGTGTTAGCGGGGAGCCCAATGATGACCTTGATACTCCTGCGGATATTGGTATCAATGCCCTCCAATACCGCAGGACGTATCTTTGTAAGGGGAGCAGTCTGGAGAGGGTGAACAAGGCCCGGGAACAAGTATTGGTTGACAACGTTGATCTTTTGTTCTGGTTTGAGGAGGCATGAGCTCACCAACTTATCCAGGTTAACCAATAAGTAATAATGTAATAATCTATATTTTATGGCAACCTTTATCTGAATCATTTGTAATAATCATAATAACAAATTGTAAATAAATACTTAGTTCCTTTATGTAGTTTATATAACCTAATATACCACCCTTTAGTATAATATAAAATTAATGGTAACAACATTTTATAAATATAAAGGTATTTAATTGGTAAACTGGTAAACACACAAATAGCCTTTGGAAAAGAATCCAATCATAATAATAGTTTCTTAGGACTCAATATATAATTAATTAATTAACTAATTTTTGGCTGAAGGCATTTCAGCGATTATCCTGGCATCCCGATTAAGTCTCCATAGCATACATTGCAGATAGTGATTAGTTGAAGATCATGCTCTCTCTACCTCCTTCTATAATTTTTGAGCAGCCTAGATCCATTTCTTAAATAAATTTCTATTGGTTGCTTCAACTTCTTGACTTCATCTAAAGTGATTCCTCTGTTTCTAGCCAGATCCGACATGATCTCCACCCACTTATTTCTCGGTCATCAGCGTCGTTTTCCCCCAGTCTTTGCCTCTTAACTACTTTGTGGGAGTATATTGATCGGTATTCTTTATAGATGGCCCAACCAAGCCAATTCTCTTCTATGTACTTTTGTTATAAGCGGTTTCATCCCAGTTTCTTCTCTAATTCTTACATTTCTTATACGGTCGAATCTAATTTTACCGAGAGCTTTCCTCGTGTGTAGGATTTGTTTATACACCCTCAAGTCTTCATACCTACACTGACGTTTTAAGGTTACCTACTTTATAGAGCCTGGTTGTACCCTAGAAGGGCTCTCGAAATTCACATATTGACTTAAGGGAAAAGTGTATACATAATATATTTACATTCTCACAAATTATTACGAATAATCGTAATACCTATATAGAATACATTGGAAAATTTTAGGAATTATCTTTTATAATGTAGTTCTACCTCAACAATGAGGGGATTATTTATGAAAATATATATTTACTTAATTTTAATGGACCATTAGTAAGTAAACACTTCAAAAAATATTAAGCATTTCCAAAAATACTGGTATTTACCTTACATGTGTACTCGGAACCTGAGCGATACCTGCTAGCGGTGCATTCATGGATGAGTGACCAAACACTGATATTTCCATCAGTCCAATATTGACGGTCTGCCCGTAATTCGAGATATGAACACGCATACGAACTTCTGAAAGGGGGATGCTTTGTTTATCCTATGATAATAGACTTTTCCAAACAGAAATTAATATTGCATATGGATAGTTGACCGTATTCATTAGAACAATTTGGTCCGTGGTCTCTTTAAAGGTTGGTAAGATTTAACAACTTCTGATGAAATAATTTGTAGATGATAATGGGCAGGTTGTCCGAAATGTAGACCAAATTATAGAAATAGATAAAGATAGAAAAAAAGTTTTCCTTCGAAATAATTAAATAATACAAGTGATTACTTCTTCACTTAGTTTAGTAATGCAACAAAACTTTCCGGTGAATTTTATTTTATATCTAAGCCATCTTTATTTTCTTGTTACTACATTAATGAAATATTAGGTTATACCTGAAAAAATAAATATAAAAATTACCCTTAACCAAAGTTTAGATAACACGTATTATTTTTTAGATCTATGCAGCATACACATAATTATAAAAATAATGATTTTTCATCTATAATGCTTCGGCACAAAAAGATCTTGAGCGTTGTTTACATTCTTGTAAAAGTCTTAATGTAAAAAAAATTTATATTTTTTATATCGACCCAACTAATGCATCACAAACACTACAGGCGAAACTGGCGAATCAAAATAAATCCTGACAAATCCCATCAGATCACCTTTACTCTCCGTCGTAAAACTCTGCCCTGCTGTCCTACAGTATCCTTTCTAAATACACCACTAACGCCCGTTGAACAGATTCGATACTTAGGACTCCATCTTGACAAGAGACTTACTTGGAATCCACACACAAGACTGAAACGACAAGAAACTGCTCGTAGATTCCGATTGCTACAACACTTACTTGACAAACGCTCTAAACTTCCCATTCATTACAAAAAATTAGTATACACTACAATAATCAGACCAATTTGGACATATGGAATTGAGCTCTGGGGCTCCACCAAACCATCAAATTCTTCCCGCATCCAATCGTTTCAATCCAAAATCCTACGTAAAATCCTTGATGCTCCTTATTACGTCACAAATAAACTCATTCACTAAGACCTTAACATCCCATTCGTTGCAGATTTGACCCAAAACAGATATGCGTCTTTTCATTCCAAACTCCTTAACCATCCTAACCCATTAATTCTTAATTTTTCATCCCTAACAATCCCTGATAATCCTCCGAGGCGTCTGAAAAGAAAATGGCCACGGGACCTTCTAATTTAAATTAATGTTTGAAGTTCCACCAATGGGTGTTTCCTTCCCAAAATTTTCAAGTGTATATAAAACATAGTACATATTTACCTATTGTATTATTTTGTACAGTTGTAAATTACATTAAATAAATAATTTTAAAAATATATATTTTTTATGTAATTTAACTAATTATTTTAAAATTTATTGACAATTAAATAGTAAAAAAAAAAAAAGAAAATCAAGTCTTCGGAGTCCTGATAGATTTCCAGCCAGGTTTATATTCGAAAAGGACCTCCTATATTACCAGTTCTGTTTCTGATATACAGACATTCCAGATTACTTCATACAAATATTCAATGAAACTGATACTGTTAAATGTGTATTCAGAAACTCGTCTCTCTGTTTGCACCAAGCCTAATCTCTCACTGAATCGGTTTGATTGAACTCTGACAAATTACTGTTTGGCCAAAGGGTAAGTGCGTTACAAAATCGAGTTACTCTAAATTACATATCATACTTCCTAATGAAAGAAGCCAATTTATCCCAAAGCATATTTTATTGTACCCTAAGACCGTAAGAAACATGTGAGCCAAACTTCATCAAACTAGGGCAAGTCGCACTTAAGTTCTGAAACCTAACGATCCTTTCTACCGCACAATAACGGGCTGATTTACATCTAAATAAGTCTTGGTTTGCCGATTAGAGACATGAGTACCCATTGTCATCAAACAACAGACTTGTTTACACGAGTGAATTTCCTTGATGTTATTAGTAAATTAAAAGCCTCCTTTTGAAGGAATTTTTTGTAATGCATTCCGAAGATTGGAAAGCTATATTCATCAATCTGTATTATATACTTGTTGGAAATAACAAAAATTTATATTCTCAATAAACAGCAATGAATCATATTAAAACTCAAGTTTATTTGAAAAAAAACTACACATTAGAATCGTTTTCTTTTAAAATACAGGTTTTAAACTAAATTATTCTCAATTTTTATATAAACAAACAATTTCCACTAGGGTCGTTTACACTGTAATTACAAAGTGAAAAACAATTGATAAATTCACAAATTAACAATTATAGAGTGAGAGTGAGAAAGTTGCCAAGTATAGGTAGGGGGAATAAAAAATGGCGGTTGTTTCAAAGCGATTAAAAAAACTATTTTTTCTTTCGGAGATCTATATCTCAAAAAGTAGGAACAACACAAGAAAACCTAAGAGGACTTCATTTAAAGATGAGCAAATTTGCTAAAATATGAGCCCTATTAGAGTTATTTATCTTAAATAGTTTTCGAGATATAGCTTTTTAAAAAGTAACATTTCATAAAAATGTTGTATGGGATGTACTAAAAGATCATTAGTTAGTGAATTTATTTTGAAAAATTCATATATCAAACACCATTTGACGTACAGATGTCTATTAGCACTCTAATTAAAGCTAAAATGTATTTTATGATGTTTATCTTCGTAGGAGTAATAGTTTACATGAAATTTGCTTAAATAAATTGATTTATAGTTGTTCGGACAAATTTTTATTTGCCAAATTTAGACTCATATGTGAATATCATTAAAACTACTACCCCTACGAAGATAAGTGTCATAAACTACTTTATAGTAACTTAAATTTCCTTTATTTTGAGTGTTGGCAGACGTATGTACGTCGTATGAATCCAGATATATATTTTTATACGAACAACTATAAATTAACATTTTGTGAGTTTATTTTGTCAAATATCATAAAAACTACTACTCCTACAAAGATAAACATAATTAAATATTTTGTAGTAGATTTAACTAGCTTTAATTTGAGCGTTGGCAAACATCTGTAAGTCCAATGGTTCCTGAAATGAAGTTTTTCATAAATCAAACTTATTGTCCGAACAACTATAAATCAATTTCTACTATCCCTACAAAGGCAAAGGTCATAAACTACTTTATAGTACGTTAAACTAGCTTTAATTTGAGTGCTATATAGACATCTGTACGTCTCATAGTTCCAGAGATATAGATTTCTCAAAATAAATTACCTAATTACTAATCTTTCAGAAGATTTTTAAGAAATTTTGCTTTTTAAAAAGCTATATCTCGAGAACTATTGGACGTAAATAGCTCTTTTAGTGATAATATTTCAGAAAATTTACTCTTCTTTAAATAATGTGTTCTTAGAGTTTTTAGTGCTGTAGGTAGTTTTTAAGATATAGAGCTCCGAATGAAAAATAAATGTTTTTTTAAGGTTTTGAAACAGCCACCATTTTTTATTCCCCCTACCTATACCTGGCAGACTCATTAATTTTTAATAGTAACTATACATAGTTTTTATTAAACTAATCAAAAATCGGTGTGAGATAACTGCCTTTTTTTCATCCCGGCTCTTGTACTATTACTTTATTTTTATTTCATATTATCTATTCTGTTATTTTTTTACATTATTTTAGTTGTTATTATCATTATTAGCCCTGATGCATATCTACAATGTCGAGCGAAAGGATGGCACATAATAAATAGTTTAATTACTATTACCATTTTTCGAATTACACACGGTCAAACAACGATCTTCCAATTTTTCATTCCTCTTTCTGTGATTTTATTAAATCAAATTATTTAATATTTTTTGACAATTTCCAAATTATTACATGTTAATTTTACTTATTATTTCAGAATATTGGTGGTTTAAGCTTTTTAAATCTGACTTACAATTTAATGTTAATTAATATTTTCAGATGCTTCTAAGATGTTCCTTTTAAAAGTGTTATCTTCTTTATGTAATCGTTTTTTTATTTCCAAATTTAGAATTATGTTTATTTTGAAAAAGGTGTACCAATGTTTTCGGTTTCTTTTGTATTTTTTAATGCCATTACTGCATTAGTGTATTACTGCATTTTTATTACAGATGTGAAGGGAAATTCTACTTCAGCCAAGAGTCTTCAGAGCTTGATGAAGACGATGATAATGCACTACATATCATTCAAGATCAAATAGGTATTAATTTTTTTTTCTAAAAAATTTGTTTTACCAGTTTTCAAATCTTGTTTTCATGGATCCTCTGTTGCAGAAAACAAACCCAGCGATTACTGTAAATGCAGCTCAGATGATTGCGAGTGTTGCTACAACTTTGGAACACACTTAAGTAAATTTTTTTTCTTAAGTTCAATATGCAAACTTTTTCCATATATGGCATTTTAGAGCCATTACTTTTAAGTTTATAGCATGTAGTTTTGGAACATTATTGTTTATTTATTAATTCAATTAATAATTTTAAAGTCATTTGAAAGATAATTTATGCCGGAAAAGAATCGATTTTAGGCGATAAAATATATTTGATTATTGATATGATTAGCTGTATTAAAGTTTTTAATGATGAAATGGAAGCCGTCAAATTAAATTCAATATGTTTGTTGAAGTTCAATTATATTGATTTTATAAATCATTCTTTAAAAGCATATATTTTAGTCCATATTTCCTTTTTTATTTTTTGTAAATTAAAAAAATAAATAAATTCATAAATAAATATTGCAATACAGATAATTTTAAATTATTTTTTGGAAAGCCTTAAAATAAACAAGAATATAAGTATATATATTGAAATATAAATGAAATTGTAACATACCTAGGTTAATTTGACTACTTTTATTAGGCCTGGGCAGAGGGAGAGAGAGGTGTTAGGGTGGGCCAATCTATTTTTTATTCGTTTTTATCCAATTTTATTCGTGTGGGGGGGCGCCTTCTGTGGCCACAGATACCCTGCGACAATGACCATATATAAAGGAGTGATCGTGGATATTCTGAGGTATGCCTCCCCCGCCTGGAGCCGGAATCTCTCGCAATAGCAGAAGAGAAGACAGGCGACAATCCAACTTTGCTTTGCTTAGAGTCACCCAGGCATAGCGAAGTGTCTCATATGAGGCGATGCAAGTTTTAGCAGGAGGGGTACCACTCGACCTTCTCCCGCAGGAAGAAATGATGATGTTTAGACTCAAGAGAGAGGGCTCCGTAGGTCTGCCGGTAAGTCTTTAGATGAGGGTTAACGAGAGACCAGGAAAATGGAAAAAAATTCCAATACCGATGAGTGGAACCGGCGTTGGATGACAAGTCCAAAAGGTGCTACCTTAAGGAAATATTTTTGCACAATTCGGTCACGGAGGGAAGCAAAGTGGAACTTCCCAGACTACTGGCTATCTCAATTCACTGGGCATGGGGGATATCGGCCCCCTATGCCCAAGTTGTGGTGCTTCGGAGACTGCCGAGCATATCATCATAGACTGAACCGCCTTTGATGCATAACGGGCCAGATTACTGAGGTAAACCGGACTCTACGTCCTCACAGAGAACAACTTCCCTCAGCTAGTAAGCGAAGAAAACTACCCGTATTACAAATAATTCGTATACGGCTGGAAAACAACTATTGGGCCAAGCCACTTCAATCTTCTTCAAAGAACAAGAACAGCCCCTGGAATGCCTGCTGACGGAAGCTGTATGTACGGAAAACTGTACATGAATCAGTAAAATTGTAAATTTATTTATTATCAATAGTTTGATGATGGATATGTAACATCGAACTGCTGATACACATCTGTATTGCTTATAAGGCAGGGGAAGGTAGAAATAAATAAATAATGGTAGACATTGGTAGAATTACCTGAGAAAAATTATTAATATTTGGATGTGAGTTGTGTTTATAGTCCTTAATATTTTCCTAAAGGATGGCCATGTTGGACGAAACGTAGGGCATTTAAAGTATTAATAAAGAATGTTGAGATTTAATCGGATACTTTCAACTTACTTTATTTAAAAAATAAATATGTAATTTTCTGAAACTTTATTCTAGGGATTCTATTGCTTTCAAATACATATTGTTTTTTGTAAAATTTAGATGTATCTCACGACGAGAAAGATAAGTGTTGTTAACTAAAATAACTATACAATTAATTATTAATAATTTTATTTACGGTTCTTTAATATATTCAACAGTATGCAGTATGACGAAAATTGTGACTTTGGAGGACGACGGAAACGAACTAGCAATCCAAGGCAGACTATCTATCAATAACGGAAGTATTTTCACTTGCTCAATAAAATGTAAGTCAAACTAGATCAATACTAAGCAAAAATTAAATAAAATATTCCAAAATTACATTTTAAATCATTTTCATTTTAGTCAAGGAAATACCTAAGTTGTGCTACCACCACCGCGACTTCAACGCCTGCTTTAACCTTAAACACGAAGAAGTGGAGACTAACAAACTAAAGATTTGTGGCCACATTAGGGCACGATACTCATCAAGTGTTCTCTTGAACGTAAATCTATTTTGCAAAACTTTCGTAAGTATCAGTGAAAATATTTGTTCAGCTTAATTTCATCACAGAAAATATTTTATTTTATTCGATATTAGATAATATCGATTAATTAATGAAAGAGGTGATTTGCTATACCCAGGTTTGGATAGCTAAAAATATGTTATAGCTATTTGTTTTTTTTAAAAAAACCTATTACATGAATTATAGAAAAATACAAATAAAAAATTGTAAATATTTTCTTGTTGCTTAGCAACGTTTTAAGCTGGTTTTGAAGTACGTTTATGATCTGTACAGGGACAATTTCTCCACACTTAATTTTCGTCTTAAGTCAGTAAAAATTGCTTAATTTCTTTAAAAAGTATTTTGTGACCTTACCAGTTGTGAAAACCCTATCGATAACACATTTCGATAGTCAAGTAAGTAGGCTATAAAACACCTCGATTATTTTTAACCATTCCTCAAGAAAATGTATCATGTTCAATTTTTTAAGAGTATTATTAGGTAAAATAATTTTAAGTCCATAAAAAAATAAATATAAATCTTACATCATAACATCGTATACAGAATATTGTAATAACAAGAACGTACAATAATAAAATGTGAAGAAGATGGTCGGGGGGAGGGGAGGTAGGGTGTACGATTAACAAATAAATAGTTTTTGCTTATTTGTGTTTATTTTCTGACCACACCTCTCCCTTCCCCCCCCCCGACTATATTCTCTACATATTAATCTACGGTCAACTATTAACATCTCATTAATAATGAAAAATCGATATAATTATTATTTAATAAGTATATCTTATTTCTCTATAATCCTTCCTCCATGGATGCACAATTTTAAAGCTCCTATAAATTTTAAAGATTTTTTTTCTAATATTTATTTATGGCTATTTACAACTGTAGGTTATAATACATTTAGTAAATCTGATCTAAGTTAAATTGGAGTGTTACAAGCGTGTAGAGAAACTAGCCATTGGTAGCACTCTAATGACATTTTACATTACCTGGTCTCGTGACCATCTTCTTTTCAGGCGCCTCGGAGGATTGTCAGAAATGGAAGAGGATGCAAGATTAGAAACAAGGGGTTTGAGTGGTTAGAAAGTTTAAAATGGAAGGAGTGATATCTGGTTCGGGCTAGATCGGTTACATAGGGAACATAAGGTCTTTATGTATGATTTTATTTGTGACAAAGTTAGGAGCATTGAGGATTTTACGAAGGATTTTGGATTGTAAGGATTGAATACGAGAGGAATTCGAAGGTTTAGTAGAGCCCCAAAAGCTCAACTCCATATGTCCAGATTGGCCTTATTACAGATCAGTCTTTTGTAATGTGTTGGAAGTTTAGACCGTTTGTCTAGTAAGTGCTATAATAGTCGAAATCGACGTGCAGTTTCCTGTCTTTTCAGTCTGGTGTGAGGATTCCAGGTTAATCGCTTGTCCAAATGTAGTCCAAGGCAGCGGATCTGTTCGACAGGGGTACGAATAACATCATTAAATGAAACTGTAGGGTAGTCAGTAGGTTTACGATGAAGGGTAAAGGTGATTTGATGGGATTTGTTGGAATTTATCTTAATCCTCCAATTACGACACCAATCTTCGAGGGCTGTGATATGGGATTGGAGATTTCGGGATACAAATAATGGGTTATTATTAACAGCGAGCACACATGTGTCATCGGCATACGTCACCACGTATGCCTCACCAGGATAGTGTTAGGATTGGTTGGAATGTCAGCTGTATAGACGGTGTAGAGGATGGGACCAAGGATACTACCTTGAGGAACACCAGTGGACTGAGAATAGAGGGATGAATAGTAACCATTGTGGTTTACTTGGAAAAATATATCAATGAGAAAGGAACGAATGATGAGAAAGTATGTAGGAGGTACGAATTCACGGAGTTTGTAAGGCAGTCCCGGCTGCCAGACTCTATCAAAAGCCTGTTCTACATCGAAAAAGACTCCCGCGCAGTACATTCCGCGCTCCAAAGAAGACGAGACTACGGATAGTGGAGTGGGATGTTCGAATTCCAAACTGGTGATCAGGGATTATATGATTGGAATCCAGGGTGGGGTTTTTAGAGACTTAAAAGATTAAAATAACATAATTTTGGATTAAATAGATTTCTATCTAAATTTTAAAAAAATGAAAGGCTAATTGGTTCATTAACGTTAAATATAAATAATATTAAACCTTAGGATAGGAACAAGATAGAACCAAATATATCGGCCAATCGGACTGAAAATCCGATAATGGATTGGAAAATAGAGTGACAATGTTGTTGTGTAGAAATATTAAATAAGAGGCAGTTATCTGTTTTTTTTAATATTAATATCGACTTCCAATACTTTTAATATAAATATTTCAATATTGAAATCAGAATTTTGAACAAAAGTTGGGATGTTGATATTTTTTCAACGTCCCAGCAGGATGTGATATATAACACTTGACCTTTTAGGTTTTACCCCTATGCCCCTTAAAAATATATATTTAGGATAGAATATCAAGAATACGCTTTATTCCGATTTTCATATTTAGCATCAGTGGGATGAATATTAGAGACGAACAGATACAAACAATTTTCATCCAATATGAACAATATAAGTTAGAAATTTATTTGCAAACATTATCTTTTTAATTCCGTATCGAATATAATCTAAAAAAAATTTCAGCCAGGATATTACGTTTGTATTTTTATTAAACAGCAACTGATACTATAATTACGATTTTTTAAAAGTATGAGTGTATTAACACAATGTAGTTCAGTGATAACTATTTTGCATTTTTATTTATTTATTTTTTCGCATAATGTTTATAACAATGTAGGCATAATTTATATGACAAGATTTATGTAGAATAATGTTGAAATTGTTAATACTTTTATCTTAATCTTACATACTGGTTTGAAAATAGACAGTGAGTTTATATATAACCCTTATAAAAAAACAGATTATTGTGAAAAAAATTATATACAAGCCAATCCTTTATATATGTATTCTTGACAGAGAGAATAATCAATCCGCACTTGTTAAACGCTGTTCTATCTCAGTCCGTTCATCATTTATCGATGTTTTTGTGGAGCCGAGGTATTTGAAACTGTCTACTTTCGGACACGATTTGCCGACCATGTGCAATACTATCTCTCTACAAAGGTATTATTAAATCATTGTGAAATAATTCAAATACAACTCTTTTACTTGAGCTAACTTGGGTCTTCCTTGTTCCTTCTTTGTTCCTCAATCCTATAACACTCTCCTATACTTTCTCTCCCTCTCTCTCTCTCTCCCTCTCTCCCTCTCTCCCTCTCTCTCTCTCTCTCTCTCTCTCTCTCTCTCTCT
>NW_027109449.1:1341268-1350850 GCF_000696795.3 Halyomorpha halys
CACACACACACACACACACACACACACACACAATTTATCACAAATTATCTGATAATAAGCTTAAGTTCTCTTGTTGTCTCTCATAGGTTCCAAAACTCCTTACAGTTAGCTCGCTTACCCATAGATGGCAGTAGCTCTTTTCTTTCTTGAGTTGTATTATTATTATAAATGTATCTTAAGCATTCTTCGGAGATCCTTAATTGAACATCCCTTGAGGAAGAATGGATGGGTAATGAGATACACTAGATTAAAAAATAATTATTAACATATTTCATAGTACGTACTTATTAATACACTAATCTGTATATAATATTTTATTTAAATAATTTTCTCATATTTTGCATGGTAAAAATAGCAATATTTTATTAGAATAATTCCATCTATACGGATTAATGAGAGTATTCGTACACAGAATGTTCCATCCCCACTGGTCAGAAGGAATCTACCGAATGCTACGACCGCTGTACACAGCAAACCATTAAGACCAGCCCTAGAATGCCTACGGCAAAAGAAAGCCCTAATATTGACCCTGTTATTTTGGGTCTTGCTACTTTTAATATTTTGGGGAATGAGGAAAAAAAAACAAAAAACCTATCCGTATAAACCAAGCCCTCTCAATAGCCTTAGGAAGGCATGGCCACAGGTAAAAATATTTATCGTGAGCACATAAAAATAGAAATAATTAAGGCACAATAATGAATAATGACTTAAAAGTAAGCCAGAAAAAACCACTATTAAATTCAGTAATACTAGGAAATTATATTAAAAATTAATATACAACTATACATTAGCTGTATCCGATTTTAAGTGACAATTTACGAGAGTTATCCAAAAATTAAGGTTCTATTGCTAGAAATACAAAACTCTGTTTATTTTCTACTATATTTACATTTAATATTAACAACGTTATTATTGTTATTTCTTTAGTTGAAATTTTTTTTTAATTATTGAAGAACATGTTTTTTATTTACTTACTTCTATTTTTTACAAAAATATATATTTACAATTTTTAGCAGTTCAGCAACGGTCTTTTTTTAGCCATTAACAAATTTGTTTCACTTTCTACACTCCAGTCAGATTATTGGAATTATTTGGTTTCATAAATATTACTTCATAAAGTATTAGTCAATATTTGTAGGTAATTTTTTTTCTAAGGCTTTCATCTACAATATATTAATTAATATTACACATAAAATTATTCTTTTTATATATTTATTTATACACAATTTTTCAAACTTAAAGTTGACCTTAATAAATAAAATATTGCGTTATTTTCTACCAGGAAATGGGTTAATTTATACCAAGTATAATAAACGTCTAAAATATTTGCTCAAGTTTCATTCAGTGCTCATTACCCTTAAAACTTCCTTAAATTATCTTTTATTCACAGAATATTTTTTCTCAAAGTTCTGAAAACGGAAATGGAAAACTACATTTCAATTACTGTTAAATATAAAGATGCCTATTAGTACCCAAATTGAAGCAAGTCGAATTTTCTATAAAGTATAAAGATGGTTCGGGTGCTGTTGAAATCACTAAAATAATAATAAAAACTGTTTATTGTTAGCCAACGTTTCGCTGTATACTGTAGGACTTCATCAGGGCTGAAAAAGATACAAACAACTACAACATTGCAACAAAGTAAGATAATAGATGACATGAAAAAAGAGTAAAGTAAGGTATGGCAAAAAATGATTTGAAATATGGGAAAATGTATATAAAAGGTACAAAATAAATTAAACAAAATAAAAATAATATGTAAAGGGAAAAATAACAAATAAAATAGTTGTATTAATCATTTGTAGTAAACTTTTCACTATTTCAAATCATTTTTAGCTATGCCTTAGTTTACTCTTATTTCATGTTATCTATTCTCTTACTTTTTACATTATTTTAGTTAATTTGTATCTTATTTAATCCTTATGAAGCCCTGCAAAGTTGAGCGAAACGTTAGCTTACAATAAATTATTTGAGTTATTTTGACCGCACCCAGATTTATTTTGTAAAATTGTATCTCAAACAATATTGATATCTAAGGTTTCTATTAAAGCTCATATTTTTTTTTTTTTTTAATTTACTCCACTTTAAATAATGTGTTATTATTTTTGTTTAAGTAGTTTTGAGGATATGGAGTACTGAATGAAAAACGAGAGAGAATTTTAGGATTTTCCTAAATAAAATGAAATTAATTTTTCCTACAAAAAATAACACGAACATTTTTCCTTTACTTCAAAGAATTAAAAAATGTTTTTTTTTTTTCTTACTTATGGAATTGGAACAGCCCCTATTTTTTATTCCACCTTATAGGTTAGAGGAGTTATCAATTTTCACTTTAAATTTTATTGAGTTCTCATTAAAGTAATCACTAAATAGGTTCAAAAAACTTGTTTTGTTCTCCTTCCGGGACTATTGAAAAAGTACAAAGTAGTATTTTAATGATAATTTTCGTCCATTAAACTGTCAGTTATTAAGTATATTCAAACATTGATAATCAAGACTGGGTTGATACCTGAAGACTAGGCAGCGGGGTAGCATAGTAAGCAGTGCGCTGAGGTACTAACTCTAGTCTCCGGGTTCGTATTTGGCTGTGGTAAATAATTATTTACTCTTTTAATGTTGCCGTTAATCAATCCTGAGAGTTCGAAAGCCCTCCTGGGATACACCCAGCCTCTTTTAAGTGGGTACATTTAATTGGGGAAAACTTTGGGCTAAGCGTGGTTATGAACCAATTACATGATTGCATAACCGTTGTTCAAGAAACAGTTCTTCCTTTCAAAGGAACCCTTCATGGGTTGTTCTTTGTACAGTTTTTTTTTTCTTTTTATGGGTACTTAATACCTAAAATCTATAACTTATGCTGAAAAAGCGTAAGATCGAAAGGCTATAATGTTCTGCACATTGCCTTCAAGAATATATGGGCCGAATAGTAATTATATAGAAAAATATCCAACATTAAAAATTATGCAAATATAGAAAATAAACGGAACTCGTATTCCTAAAAAAACAGCAAGAGCTTACTTTTTTGGACTACCCTCGCATTAATTGTTTAGTATATTATACTAATATTATATTAGTATATTATAATCATATTTGTAATATAATAGGTCAGTTCCAACGACCACTTTCGACTGTAATTCACTGTCTGGAGCATGCGATGTACAAGATTTTGAAGGTCTAAAATGGTCGTTGGAAGAACCATAATAATCGATTAAAAGCTCCAATTTAGAATATGCAGTTAGTCAGTAAATCTTAAAGTGAATGAACTTCAACTTTCTTATTTAAGAGGAACAGTACTATCTACAGCTTATTCCATAAAGTGTTATTATTTAGTCTTTTTTGTATATATTTCATAATATACTCTAAAAAAAATATATTTTTCAGGAGGTCAAAAAATCAGTAAGAACTGACCCAGTTCCGACTGAGGAAAGCAATCCAGCAATTAATAGTATCGATGAAAAGAAATTTATAAGCCAATACTTCGGCCAATTCGCACTACAATAATTAGCTCACTTAATATATATTTTTCATGGGATAATGTCCTAGGCAATAAATTATATGAATTAAAAGATTTGTAAATTTTTAAAAACCATTACAATGTATCCTCTTATTCTTTAGTAATTTCCTATTATTTCTTGTCAAACAATTATTTCAAGGCGATGATTCAAAGGACCATTGAATATTGTATAAGGAAAACTACAATAAAAAAAACTGCAGTAATACAACAAGCCATTATAGGGTACGCTTTTGATTTTCAGAATGTTAAAATACAATATAAAGGAAAGAATAGTCGTAGAAGAAAGCTATTAGAAGCCATAACAAAAATCCAATAAATTATAAAATGAACACAACTAACATGAATGTAACATATCCTAAACTACTGAATAAATAACAAACTACACATTCATTGTAAAAATCAAAATAGTTAAATACAAAATTATCAAAAATTTTCCAAAAAAAAAATAGTATTCTCATTGAAAACTGAATTTAAAATGGTGAATTATAGATTTAAGGAAAAATAAAATTGACAATTCACAAGCCTTAGTGGAGATTAAAAATAAAGTAATTCAAAAATTCGTTTTACAACTTAGTTAAAAAAATTGAATAAAAAAATAAGATTAATTTTTATTAATATATTCTTTTTTCTCAACTTTATTCTTTTCAAAACCTTCCAACGTTTCGACCCTCAGGTCATTTTCAAGGGTACCTTTACTTTGTTGTCATTTTCTCTTTTAAAATTCTTAAAAATGCCGGCTAATTGCCTTTGCCCCATCTATAACTTCTTCTATATAACTCTTTGTTAAATTTAAAACTTGTACTAACCTTGTTGTAAGGTAGATTCTGTTTAAAGTTTGCAAATGTAAATGAAAGAAAGGAGAGAAGTGGTTAGTACAAGTTTTAAATTTAACAAAGAGTTATATAGAAGAAGTTATAGAAGGGGCAAAGGCGATTAGCCGGCATTTTTAAGAATTTTAAAAGAGAAAATGACAACAAAGTAAAGGTACCCTTGAAAATGACCTGAGGGTCGAAACGTTGGAAGGTTTTGAAAAGAATAAAGTTGAGAAAAAAAAATCAATTTTTTTTTTATATAAAAAAAATAAGTTTAACCCCAAAAAATAAATGAAAAAAAATCTTTTTAGTTTATATAATTTTAACAGTTACGTGTGTTTTAAAAATAAATCTAGTAATATTTAATTATACATTGTAAACGTTAAGCCATTAGACAATATGACCTATTATTATTGACATTGCACTGCCTTCAAGAGCTGCACTGGCCTCCTCCAACACAGCCAACCCATCTACACGGTCTCTTGCTTTCTCTTTCCATCTTTAAACCTTCAAAAGCTTCAAATCCTCCTCCACATCGTCGAGATATCTGATCCGAGGACGTCCTCTGTTCCGTTTTCTATCTGGTTTGCTATAAACCATCTTTTTGAGTATCCTTTCATCGGGCATTCTCTTTACATGTCCTAACCATCTTGCTCTTTTGACTAAAGCCACGATGTTGGGTTCCACGAACAGAACCATCTGCTCCTTATTCCTTCTTCTTCTCCAAATTCTATTCTGCGAGACTCCTCCCCAAATCCTTCTCAATACCTTTCTTTACCAGGAGTTGAGCATCTGTTCCGCATTTCTTGCCAAGGGCCATGTCCCCCCCCCCCTTAGACCACTACTGGCCTGGCGATGGTTTTGTAAATGACCACTATCATTCTTTTAGAGAGAGCTCTAAACTTATAATTTTTTTACTGCTTCTATCCTGGCCTCTATTTCCTTTTCTACTTTTTTCATCTGTAACCAGGCTTCCCAGGTACTTAAACTGGTTTACAGAACTGAAACTGTGGTCTCTGAACGTCAGTTTGCTATTATCTCCTTTATCCTTTATTGAAATTTTCATCTACACTATCTTGTCTTCATTCGCCTTAAGGCCTAATTCAAATGCTGCTTCTTGGGGCAATGGCTAGATCATTTACATATGCTAAATCTTGAGACAGTCGATCGATATGGTGCTATGTACTAGTAGCAGATTTACTTGGGATGCCAGGGTAACCGCTGAAGGCGATTATCCAAAAATAAATTAATTAATTGATTATGAATTGAGTCCTGAAAATCTATTATTATAATTGGAATCCTCTCCAAAGGCTTGTATGTGTTTACCAGTTAATCCGTTATTGCATATCATTACTTAATAAAATATTAATACCAGGATACATTAGGGAATGGTAGAAATTATACATAGATACATAGAGTATAGAAAAGAACAAAGTATATATTTACAGTTGACTGTTTAGAGACAATTACATGAATATCACAATATCGGTGAATATTATAATGACCTAGAGAAATGATTTAGATAGTTTGTTTTGCCATAGAATATTATCTTAGAATCTATTTACCAACGCTCTTCCATCTGGTCCTGCAGTGAATCCTTTTCCTGCCCTTGTTACCCTATTCTTTTTCTCCCACTACTCCTTTTAGGGCGTTACCTTATTTTGAGATCTCTTATCTCATTGGTCGTAATGTCCGAAGACACCCGAGGCAGGCGTCCCCCTCCTCAGGGCCGAGGATGTATAACAAAAAATTTGGCTTCTCTAGAAAAGATCTGCCTGGTTAATTTGATTCTGGTCCCTCGTCCTAACCTATTTTCTGCTTCGATACTTAAAGGTTTGTCAATCTAATTTCCTCAGGGGCCTCTGGTAATGTGACAAACTTAATACAGATGTTTTCATATCCGAGGATGCTAAGAGGTTCCCAGAAGGATACCCTGATCAGGAGCAGATGACGAAACACCTTAATAGTATCCCGGATGTCCAAAGCTCGATACATAGCATAGGGTCCCTGCTGGATTAGATTAATTGAACGAATATATACTTAAAATATGATCTATACTTACGAAAAATACTTCAGTAGTTATGTAAACATATCGTTTTAATAATATGACTGGGATACACAAGAAACAATTTTGAAAATGGCCAATGGAAAGGGCCATAAATGTTATTTTCACCCAATTAAAGAACTTAATAAATGTGACAGATTAAAAGTATTGGGATTGATAGATTCAATTTGTTGATTGATTTCTCTAATTTTTATGTTCCGCTACTTCTGCATTGTTATTTATATATGTTTTGTTTTTAATGTTAAAATACAAGAAAAAAAAATAGTTATACTCTTTGCATTCAATTACATGTCCGCTCTTGTGGTAGAAGATCTAAGAAACACCGTGAAAGACAACTGCAATCGGAAGTCCAATGGGAAAGGTCAGGTGAATAAGGGGTTTTGGTGGAAGGGATATCCCACAATTTCCCAGTTCAGTACCTTTAACCTCCTTTAGGTCTTTCAAAGGGGCGTTTCTCTGTGTCTATTAGGGGGGAGGTAAAGAAACTCTACTATCAAAGGCCGTCTTTTCTGCTATAGGTTTTCTTCGCTTTAGCAGAAATAAGATTTTTATTGTCCATTATAAAAATAGAATTAGGGTAACAGCAATTATTTATTCGGTAAAAAAAAAAATAGTAAATAAGAATAACGTTCAACAATGTTGGAAGAAGTGGAAGAGATCACCTGAAACTGTAATTATAATTTCAGGTGGAACAAGCTAACAACCAAATTTATTTATTATTATATCAGGAGGACAAAAGTCATAATATAATAAAGAGTAAACAATGAATGCTACAAATCTAGATATATAAAAATGTAATGTTCGTTTGTTACTTATCTAAAATCTCCGAAAGTATTTAATCACATTACATGCTGTTTTGACTGGACCTTCCTCAAATTTTAAGCTTTGAAGGAATTAGATCCAAGTCTAGGTTTTAAGACATCTGAAGGGGTTTAGTTAGAGAGAAATATTTTGAGAAAAACTAATATATTAAAATAAAACGAAATATCAGGTGAAAGGGGCAGTCCGAAAAGAATACAATTATGTTAGTTAGGTAAGTGAGAACTTAGATATGGAGGGAAAATTGGTCTATTGGTGAGATATGATGTGGTGACGGTCACCTGATGGATGGTGTGCCGCTGCTGCTCGACGGAGAAAGGTTATTCTCGGGGCTGCGCCGCACATCACGCTCAGTGCTGACTTCTTAGCCAGTCATACTTAGTCTTACGTGGTACCAAAAAAAAGAAGACGCTCACTGCAAACTCAACGGCACATGACCAGTCCGGCGTTCGCCATCTTGGCTTCTAATTATCTGCTTACTCCCTGGGTGGTGCTGGGGTTAAGTGGATATCATAGTGGCATATGGCGCCCCTCCCCCTCTAGTCCTTATGAATATACATTCTAGCGATATAACAAACTAAGAACGATACTCCCGTGGACTGAACACATGCTGTTTTTTTTGTCAAAATGTTCAGTGTCTTCCTGGGAATGAATCTTACCTACTGAAATCCATAATCAAAATTAAACATTATTGGGACATAATTCTAAATATATACAGTTTTTCATATTTTATATATGAGATAGTTTGATTGAATTATCTTCAACGAAGAACAAAAAAGACCTGAATCGAACAAGTATTAGCAAAGATATGCGTAGATGAGATGTCTGCCAACTGACAAATCAAAGAAGATGAATGTACTATGAAATATGTCATAACTTTTATCTTCTTCGAAGTTTATTTGATATTTGACAAAATAAATTCACATAATGTAAATTTATATTTGTTTGGAAAAATGTTTCAATTTATGAACGAAAATAGCTCATGAATTCCCAGTCAACGGATGTGAAGCCTCCATAAACAACATTTCTCTATCATTCTCAAACTCAGGAATGGTCCACACTTTCATGTAGCAGCAGAATATATTTTCATTATTAAAAAAAGAAAGGATTAAAATAGAAACAGTGCTAGTAAAGTTTTAATGATTATTCCAAGAAGTAGTAATGTATTGGCTCATAAATGAAATTAAATACTATCTGATTTTAGGGTAAGAGAAAAAAATAATAATAATGTTATAAATAAATATAAATATAAATAAAGTCACAATTATAAGGTAAAAGTGCAAATAAAACGGAAAGACTCAGTTGCGCATGCTCTGTGGGTTGAGTCATTAGGTACAAGAGCCCAATAGAAGACAAAAGGGAGTTACTTCACCCCAAAATTCATTACTTTTGTTTCAAAATGTTAAATTTTTTTTTTCTTTCGGAGCGGTTTTTTTTTTAATTATCAACACACTAAAGAACTAATAGAACATCATTTAAATAAGAGTATTTTTTTTTTAAATATGAGCCCTATTAGAGCTATTTACGTTCAATAGTTGTCAAGATATAGTTTTCTAAAAAGTAACATTTCAGAAAAGTAATGTATGATCTATATTCAGTGAATTGATTCAGAGAAATCTATTTCTCAAAAACCATTCGAAAAATGTCTACTAACACTCAAATTAAAGCTAGTTTTATGTACAAAAAAGCAGTTTAGTACAATTATATCTCAAAATTTATAAAAATATAAAAAATTTAATTTTAAAAAAATCTCAGGAACCATAAGACACACGGATATTTACAATTGATTCAATTTAAATTGAAGATAATTTAATGTACTATAAGGTAGTCTATTACAAGTAGTACAAGAGCCGGGAAAAAAAGGCAGTTATCTCACTCCAATTTTTTATTACTTCAATAAAAACTATATATAATTACTAGTCAAAATTTATGAGTCTGCCAAGTATAGGCAGGGGGAATAAAAAATGACGGCTGTTTCAAAACGATGAAAAAAACTAATTTTTCATTCGGAGCTCTATATCTTAAAACGTAGCAACAACACAAGAAAACCTAAGAGAACTTCATTTATAGAAGAGTAAATTTGCTGAAATATTAGCCCTAAAACAGCTATTTACGTCCATTAGTTCTCGAGATATAGGTTTTTAAAAAGCAAAATTTCTTAAAAATATACTGAAAGATTAGTAGTTAGTTAATTTATTTTGAGAAATATAATTACTAGTCAAATTCTATATATAATTACTAGTCAAAATTTATGAGTCTGCCAAGTATAGGCAGGGGGAATAAAAAATGACGGCTGTCTCAAAGCAAATTTTTTTTTTTTTTTATTGACGGCTGTTCAATAGAAATTTTTCACGATATATAAATACTCAGTT
>NW_027109449.1:1351575-1352268 GCF_000696795.3 Halyomorpha halys
ATTTTTGTTTCACTATTGACCGCAACCCTGACCATCTCCCTATATATTGTGAGAAATCTATATCTCAGGAACTATGTAACGTACAGATGTCTATTAGCACTCAAATAAAAGCTAGTTTAATGTACTATAAAGCAGTACATACAATTATATATCAAAAGTAAAAAAAATATTAAAAGATTATTAAAAATATATCTCAGGAGCCATGAAACACAGATGTTTACCAGCACTCAAATCGAAGCTAATTTAAAGTACTATAAAGTAGTCTATTACAAGTATCTTTTTAGGGTTTGTAGTTTTCATGATATTTAGGTGATAAAATCACCTCCTCTCTTCGCACAATTCTAGTAGATGAAATTCAAGGGGTACCTCACTTCTTATTTCCCGTAGTTTAATGTCAGTAACATTTGCCTACATTTGTTGCCATTTCAAGTTTATTCTCTGCTTAATGAGGACAGGAATGAAGTCATCAACAGGCACTCCGCGATGTGGAGTTCCTTCAGAAATCGCGACCTTTGCTGCTCGATCAGCCAGTTCTTTACCGGTGCCCAGGGACTCAAGCCAAGAACACAGGAATACAGTTTCTGTTAGCGGACTTTAGTGAATAATTAATAACCTTTTGATTTTGCGGATTTGTTGAGAAAATATTTTTTAAATTGAGCAGGACTGACAATGAATTTTTTTTTTTTTTTTTTT
>NW_027109449.1:1352583-1362339 GCF_000696795.3 Halyomorpha halys
TAGAGCAGAGCTCAAGAGATCCCAGCGCATCCCTCTCGCCGCATCACTGGTAATGAGCCAGTGACAATGAATCTAAGAATAATCTTTAAAGTGACACAAACTTACCACTCTTCCAAATTTGATTTTACTGTCCTTCTTGTTGACAAAGAAATATTACGAGTTCGTTAAAGGATTTCAAATAAAAACAACGCTTTGACTTTTTATAAAAATGCATAATAGGCAAATAGCAATAAGTAGATACTTTATTTTTTGTTTAAACGATCAATCGGAGTTTGGCACTTTGAGACTTGAATATTATCAATACTCTATATTTACTTGTGCAACGTTTCGGGCTGTTTCCCCCTCTTCTAATACTATTAATCTACTTATGTTGGAATATGATTTCTGGTCATTTTATATTTAATTCTGCCTTTAGCTTTTTCGTGTGGTTTTCAGATGTTATACGAGTAAATATAGAAAATTGATAATCTTCCAAAGGGAGTCTCTTTTCACCTCAACATCTTTAATCCAGAAAGAATAAAACACTTTCTAGGAAATAAAGAATAAAAATAATTCAGTAAAAGTAAACAGTTTATGATTTATAACATCATAGTTGAGAAATTCTTATAGATTTACATAATTTCCTAATCAACTCAAAGTTAAAATCTTATTTAGATAATTGTTAGTATTATTAGTTAATGAATTTTTTTTTATTTTTCGATCAACGTATTCATCTTTTTAATATATTTTTTTGATTCAAACTGATTGATCTCTTTTTTTAGATTATACGTTATGGATTTTCCTCGTTTCAATTCCTGTATGTGATATAAGCCAGATTGCTTTCCTTCCTGCTAATTTTAGAGCGAAAATACCTCATGTATTCCCTGTCCGCGGATGTGAAGCCTCCATGAACCCCATTTCTTTATAACTCAACTCAGAAATGGTCTACACATTCAGATAGCAGCAGAATATATTTTCATTATTGTAAGAAGAAAGAATAAAATGCAAATAGTATTAGTATATTTTAAAGGAATAAATAATACAATTAGAATGTTAATTTCAACATTTATACTTCATAGTAAAACCATGTTGTACTGCCCCAGAGTATCCGTTAAAATACCCCACTTATTCCTGTAGAGCAGTTCCGTCACTTAGGACTACATCTGAACAAACGATTGACATGAAATCCTCATACAACAATTGATTCCAACTATCACAACATTTACTAAACTTCCAATCCAAGAAAAACCAAGAAGGAGTTGAGCTTTGGGGCTCCACTAAACCATCGAATTCCTCCCGAATCCAATGCTTATAATCCAAAATCCTTAATGATCCTTACTTTGTTACAAATCAAGTCATTAATACCTAATGTTCCATATGTTGCCGATATGGCCATAACCTTCGAGATAAACTTCCTAACCACCCAAAGCCACATATTTCTAATCTAGCTTCTCCTTCATTACTCCTTCATTTTTTTAAATAATTTATTTATTGTTATTTACAACTCTATACACATACATACAACAAGTAAATTTGCTGTAGGTGACATAGTGATATGATACAAACATGTTGAGAATCTACCCACTGATAGAACTCCAATAACATTTCTAGAGGAGACGATCTCGAGGCCATCTTCTTTTCCGACTCCTAGGAGGATTATTAGATAATGAAGGAGAAGCTAGTTAAGAAACAAGTGGACTTGGATGGTTGAGAAGTTTATCATGGAAGGAATGGTTCTGGCCAAATCGGCTTTAACAGAAGTTAATAAATTAAAGTCAATTATTACTTTATTATAAAACATAAAAATAAATATTGGTTGGAAAAAATGAAACCTATTATTATTGTGGTAGATACCTCGTAAAGTATCGATCAAACAATTTCAGATTTATGCTCGTTGTCAAGGTGACATTTCGCACTAAAACAAATCATTTACTATTTTGTTTGGTCCATTCAGTCCATTCGATACATTTTACGGTTTTTCTTTGATAAAGGCGAAAATACAAGCCAGGTGGCTGAAATTGTGAAATTGGTGTCTATGCTTCCGATACTGTAACAGCAAATTACAAACAATTTTGGTTTCGTCGATTCCATTCGGGTATTTTTGATGTTAAAGACGCACCTCGTACTGCCAGGCCCGTCGTCGAAAATAATCGATAAAATCACATAAATAATCGAAGTTAACCGGCATGTTAGTAGTCCCAACATTGCCCAGGAGCTAAAGATCTACCATAAAACAGTTTTAAACTATTTGCACATAGCTGGGTTCAAAAATAAGCTTGATATTTGGATGCCACACCAAAAAATATCGATGGATCGAATTTCCATCAGTGAAGCCTCGGCCAAATGGAATGATATCGACCTATTTAATAAAAGGATGGTGACTGGGAATGACAAATGGATCACAAACGACAACATTGTGCGAAAACGATCGTAGTCAAAGCGCGGTGAAGCAGCTTCTAACGGTGGGCAAACCAGGAATAACGACCAGTAAGGTTCTGCTGTGCATTTGGTGGGACTGAAAAGGAGTTAATTATTCTGAGTTGCTTCCATATGGCCAAACACTTAATTCGCTTCTTTATTGTCAACAACTGGACCGTTTGAAGCTAGCGATTGACCAGAAACGGCCAGAATTGACCAATAGAAGAGGTTTCGTGTTCCATCAAGACAATGCCAGGCCTCACTTATCTATAGTGAGTTGCCAGAAACTCCGTGAGATTGGTTGGGAAGTTTTGATGCATCCACCATATAGTCCGGACTTGCCACCAAGCGATTATCTTTTTCTTGCATTGCAAAACTTTCATGGTGATAAGAAATTGGCACCAAGAGAAGACTGACAAAATCGGTTACTAGGGTTTTTCGACAACAGGGACTATCTTTAAAATGGCAACACATTAGGGGTATTCATGATGTTGTGTTAAATGTTAAATGTTTTACCATGTTAAATGTTATAAGTATAAGATTGTGAGCAGCCCTATTTGAAGTCATGTTAAACGTTAAATGCATAAGAGCCCGTAGCGGATTTTCTCAGAAACTTGTTGTATAAGCCTTTATGTTTATAACATTCCTTCCAGACCCTCATGTTATTGTTTACTTCAGTTTTGATTTAAGTAATTAATTACAACATGCCTAGAGTGAGTGAAAAGTGGAATTTGTGTGAAAGTTTAGCTTATGAAATGAAATGAAAAAATAACTTTATTCTTGGACATATGTCCCCTAAGAATAATTACATGGTTCATATAGTGAGATTTTTTTCTGGCGAGCGTTTATAAATTTTCAGATAGTAAAATGAAATTACATTGTTTTCTTTACTGTTTTTTTTTCTCAAATGTATAATTAAAATTATCCATTCTGGTTTAACAACAGGGATATGAATACCTCAAACACACGAAAGAACTGAGCTGTCACAACAACAAAAATGGCGGCGATCTCAATTGGTCTATTGTGTGACGTCATTCTCCATTTAACAGACCAAGTAACAGACTGTCAGCCATGTTAAATGTTATTTCGTTTTACCACGGTAAAAGAAGGCATTTTTTTTCGATTTAACATGAGTTTTTCCATTTAACACGCTTTAACATGTTAAACCAAAGATCATGAATACCCCTATTATAGAACAAAACAGTGCATATTTGACCCAAATAGGACAACCCGAAACATGTTAGATAAAGTCTTGAATTTCACATTAAAATAATGGATTTATTTTTTGCCAAGTTATATTATATCGAATTCAATTTGAAATAAAAGTTAAATTTTAATGTTTAAAGAATTAGTTGAATTAATATATTTTCAGAAAATTGTTTTTCTAATTTAGCAAAAATTGTGAATAGTTCCCTTATTCCTGCTGAATATACAAGTTCTATTGGAACATCTAGAACACAGCTGAACATCCTTTCTTTTTGAAAGGTAAGGAAAAAAAAAAAGAAAAAAGATCCAATAAAGAAGGGAAATAAAGAGAAGAAAATGGACTTCACCCGGTTTTAGAAGCTTTGTCTCCCCCTCAGTCTGATTCGAGTTGAAAGGGATTTGATTTCTAGAGGTCCTTCGCCCAAACCTCTTGCAACCTTCCAGTACAATCGCTTTAAATGCATTTGGAAATGTAGACAATTTTTTTTCACTTATATATATGGAATACATGGTAAGGAAGAGCATTACAATCGTCAAAAAATCCCAATTTGAGTTTTCTATGGAGACATCTCAAAATCGTGAGGTTTTGAGATCCGTTGGGTAACTAAATAATTAAGTCTCGCAATTATCATTTCTCGAATTGAAAATAACGAATAAAAAAACAGCTTTGTTACTGCAAAGAACAGAACAGTTTAACAAAAGATAACAGATCTGTATACAAATAAATTCGGATTTCAAATATTGGAATAGCTTTTTCCGATTCGAACTTCTGTCGCTATTTTTCATTCTACTTCTTGAGTTATTCATTAGATTTTTTTAATATTTTGTACTTATCCTTTGTTTATAAATGAAGGCAATCAGAAATGTTTATTTAATTGAAATAATTAAATGTACTTTAGAAGAAGATTATTTGGAAATCTAACAAGCAAAATCTAAATCGTATTGGAAGTAGTTGACCGTATGAAATAGATTGTAGTGAAGATGGGGTGGAGGTCAATAAAGGTATCAAAATAGTAGAAGAAAACTATTTATCGTTAACCAACGTTTCGCTCAACTTTGTAGGGCTTCATCAGGGCTAAATGAAAAACAAAATACATTGTAAGAATTTACACAACATTAAAATAAATATACAGAGAAAACACGAAAATAAAATAAATAATTTTTGATTCATTTATAAATACATATAGAGGACTAGAAAATAGTTACTAATAGATACAGCCAGGTGAGAATTCTAAATACAGAACTATAGTAATAAATTGTCGAAAAATATTCGTTAAAACTAGTATTAAATATGGTAAAAGTGTAAGAAGGTAAGGAGAAATAAATATAGTTATGGGGAGGTATAGTAGCAAGTAAAAGGAAACGTTAAGAAAATTTATAAAAATAATAAATAAACACAGATGGGACTACCTGTCAGATGGAAACAGAAATGTCAACTGCCGAATCGGGTATCCATTCTCAGGTATAACATTTCCCGACTTCTTTGCTAACTCTCAAACCCAAGGAAAAACCTATTAACCACAAAACTGACAAAGATAATATCTCCCCCACTTATAGACCCATATTAAATCTCATCAAACACACTAAGCACTGAATTTAAGACTATTTTACCCAAAATAGTTTTATTTTACTATTTTGACACCTTTATTGACCGCCACCTGGGTATCTTTCTATAAAATAAAATCGAAATCGTTTGAGTAGTTTGCGAAAAAATAAAAAAATAAATGTAAAATTGATTATATAAAGTGGCATTTTCCGGTTGATCTATTTTAATGAAACAGTTTCACTTCCATACCTGATAAACACTGTTCAATATAATTATTATAATAATCTTTATTTATTCTTGGATTAATCCCTTTAGAATAATTTACAAGCGTCAAAGTTAGGCTTTAGAGCCTTAGAGTAAATTAAAAAATAGAGATGAAATTACAAGATGTCATAAAATAAAATAATACAATGAATTTCAAAATATACAAATAAAACCCATAATTAACAGAATATATAAAATAATAATAAAATAAAACCACTTGTCACATCATAAAACATAAGATGGCTTCTGATAGTAAATAAAAAGAAAAAAAAATGATAAAAAATCAAATACAATTAAACTAAAAAGTAATAAATGAACAGATATAATTTCTGCTAGTGTACATATTTACAATTATAAACGAAGATCTAAGACATAAAATATATGAAGCTTTTTTGAAACTTTCAATTGTTATTCTTTCGGTATTGGGTGGACAGAAGATCGTCGAAGATACGGGATTTGAAGATTGGAAGGGTATTAGAGCTACGAAAAAAGGAGGGAATAGAATTCCATAGGGGAAGAGGAACGGATGAGGAAAGATCTACCAAAGGGTGCGGTTCGATGGACAGTTACATATAAGTCTGAAGGCCGTGAGTGGGTATTGCGGGAATGCACTGAGGACTTAAATTGAAGGATATCTGAGATGTACGATGGACGGCGGGATTGGATAACTTGATAGAGAAAGGAAGCAAGGAAATATTTACGACGGAAGAAGGGATAAAGCCACTGACATATGTAATTTCAGACATAAATAAATATTAGGTCATTTCATAGGAAATGTCCTTTTCACAGGAAAGGTCATTTAGTAATTAAACTGTAATAAATAAAACATTTTTATTCAAAATATTTACACTCATTTCCCAACCTTTTTTTTTTTTTAACTTTTCAATCCCAGAACTGGGAAAGTCAGGGGTTTGTGAAGAAATGAAGTTCATAGCTGAGATAAAAGATCCTAATCCTTCTCTTATCATAATATTTCGCATATAGGTATTGGGATTAAAATTTACTTATCTGGTCTAAATAATATTTAAATTATATAACCCTCTTTTAAGATACCCTCATACAAACATACCAAAAAATCATAATAAACAAAGAGTGGACAAGTGTAGCTAAGTATGTATTAACTGGCACTATTACGTAGAGAGGGATATCCATTAGACAAAGAAAAACACATAAAGCTTCGAGAGAGGACGCAATCATTTTTCCACAAGAAAGAGGTTTTATAAACCGTTGGCGGTATTAAATGCCGCTGATACTGGAAAGAATTGTTAAGCATGATGAGTTTGTCCTGTCCCCTTCGGCGACAATTTAAGTCCTCCCCTACTTTCTAATCTGGGGATATTTTTCTCTTCTTCATAATAAAAAAAAAAAAAGCTCGTCTTTTAAAGCTCATTCCGTGATCGATTTTTTTCAACATTACTTTTGTCCCATTGTTAACACTAATAAGTAGAGACGATGATCGGGGTGGCTGGAGAGGAAAGGGGGTGCGGTCAGCAAAAAAAAAAAAAAAAAAAATGTATTTATTCCTGCCAATGTATCGACCTGATTTTCAGGTCCTGATCAGGGCTATAAAACAAAAACAGATAACAACCATCATTCAAAGAAACATAAAAATAAATAATAGACTAACAAATTTGGAAATAACAATGAATAGAACAATAACAATATATATACATATAACAATGAATTGAAGATAAAAATAGTTGATAAATGACCATGGAATTAAACAGTAGCAGATACTGTGGTAACTGTATATGTATGTATGCTACTGTCTAATTCCATGGATTTTAATCAACATTTTGCGAATTTATTTTATCGAACATCAATGAAAACTACGAAGATAAACGTCATAAACTACCTTATAGTACATTAAAATAGCTTTCATGTGAGTGCTAATAGACAATGGTATGTTGAATGTTTTTTTCTGATATAATTTTCTCAGAATAAATTCCTTAACTACTGATTTTTCAGTATATTTTTTTATGAAATGTTGCAATTTATAATTCAATATGTTACTAACTATTGTAAGCGTAACTAAGTCAATTAGGGCTCATATTTTATAAAATTTACTCTACTTTAAATATGTTCCCTTAAGTCGTCTAGTGGTGTGGGTAATCTTGAAGATATAAAGCACCCAATAATTTTTTTTTTTAACGTTTTGCAACAGCCACCATATTTTATTCTCCCTACCTATACTTGATAGAATCATCAATTTTTACTTGTAATTATACATTGTTTCCATTAATGTAATAAAAAAAAGGGTGTTAAATAACTTGATTTTCTTCTCTTCTTAGGCTCTTGTACTAGAAGTTTGGAAGGTTATGTGGAGTGTTGTGTCGTTGTGAAGTTACGAAAAAAAAAATCCCACACATAAAAATGGCAATCGTTAAGCGAACTCATGCCACCTCGTTGAAATAACAATGTTGTACCGAAGTCCCCTCAACTGTACCCCAAACACCCTACTTTGCGGGTATGTATTTTATTACATTTTAAATCACTGCTAGCATGTACTTAATACTAGACCCATTTTGGAGTAGAAAATTAATAAACGCATTTATTTACTTTATATTCTAATATATCTTTTGAGTGATCGAAAAAATAAGTTAAGAAATGGCAACAACTGGTTTATATAGGCGCTATAAAACATTCTGAATTCCTATCGTTAACATCAAATGCATCATCAGCTCCAACAATATCAAAAGTGTTACTCTCAGATTTTTAAAAATTGAAACCCATACATAGAGTAAGCTTATGTATGCTGCATCATAACAGTTTTAGGATCTTTACAGCACTTACTAGACAAACGGTCTAAACTTCCAATTCATTACAAAGGACTGATATACATGACAATTATAAGGCCTATCTGGACTTACGGCGTTGAGCTTTGGGGCTCCACCAAACCTTCGAATTCCTCTCGTATCCAATCCTTACAATCCAAAATCCTTCGTAAAATCTTAAATGTTCCCTACTTTGTCACAAATAAAATCATCCACAAAGACCTTAATGTTCCATTTATTTGTAAACAATCTAGTCCGAACCAGATATCAATCCTTCCATTACAAACTCCCTAACCACTCAAACCCATTAGTTTCTAATCTTGCTCCTCTTTTATTCCGGTCAATCCTCCGAGGCGTCTGAAAAGAAGATGGCCTCCAGATCGTACATTGTAAAAATGTTTTTAGAGAGCTACCAATGGGTAGTTTCTCTACATGTTTGTACCATGCCATTATGATTTCCTCAAATTTACTTGCTGTATTTAATGCATAGTCGTAAATATCAATAAATAAATTTAATTAAAAAAAAATTATTGTTCCAAGTGAAATTCCCTTTTTAATTTCCATTAATATTCCTGATAGTATCTTCTTCACTTAGTTTTTCAATTACGTATTCAAATACGAATATAGCATAAACCAAAAACCTAGCAAGTAATAAGTTAACGTTGAGAAACTTACAGTGGATAGTCCCGGAATATCTTTCTCCAATCTACTTAATACGGTCAACTATCTTCTTCCAATATAAATAAATAAACACGGGAACACCAAGATACAGACACTTCTACTCTTCGCCGCAGTATCGCCGACCTATTCAACAGCTCTCATCACCAGGTCACCAGAACTCCAGCCCTCAGGATACTACCTCTAACGTTCTTCTAGTTTGCCAAATCCGCCATCTTTCTCACCACTTTCTTCTTCAGGTAATTCTACTCTACTTCTTCCCAACACCTTTTCTGTACTAAAATCGGAAATCCCACACCACAAAGCGAACTTCAGGCATCTCTGTAATCTCCACAAGCGTCCTACTGAAAAAAAAAGAACAACGTATCTTTCTTCCAAAATGCATTGTATCCTAAAGCTATGGACAATAACTTTAATCATTTCCTCACCACTTTGTCTTTACTGTTCAAATATTTTCATTCTTTGCTTAATTTCAAAAAATCCGTCTTAAACATTAAAATTAGAGTAACCCACGAACTATCTTCCTCCAATCTGCTTCATACGGTTGACTATCTTCTTCTAATATAATACATTTAATAAATAACTCAAATACTATCCAATTATAGTCTCAAAACTTTATTTCTTTTATTCGTCCAACGTTTCAGCCAATCCGGCCATCTTCAGGGACATCTACTACAACAATTTTCTATTATATGTATGATCCTACAAACAATTTAATTACTTACATTATTATTTATAATTTACCTTACCTCAATACCACTTTGCAAACAGATATGTCTGAAAATATTGATTATACCGTATATTTCAAAACAGATACGAGGAATTTAAATCAACATTATGCAGAGATATTAAGTAAGATTAATTTATAAATAATATAGGATAAATTGTATG
>NW_027109449.1:1362864-1367007 GCF_000696795.3 Halyomorpha halys
CTATAATTGGATAGTATTTGAGTTATTTATTAAAGAATTACCAGTCTCAAGAAAATATTAAGATTATAAATAAATAATACATTTAATTTATAACAGTTATTTTAGATATGACATATAATAAATAAAAGCCTGGTTTTACCTTTTCATGCATCTCATTATTTATAATGAGGAGGGTTCCCAAAAACTATTCATTAAAAAACAATAACTGCAAATAATAATACTACATTATATTTTATTATTTAATTAATTTTTACCTACATCATCAATGAAACCATAATAAAAAGAAAAATATAAAAAACAATCGTGATAAAAATAAAAAAACAATTAATTGAACTGGCTAATAATTATCCCTAATCATAACTTGATTGGTGTGTGGACCATCATAGCTTAAGGAATCCAGTAAATTGCATGCTGACATTATGAGCCAGTAAATCTTGTCAAGTTTTTCTATGTTATCGATTCAAAGTATGTCTTGTATTTTGTGTACATCAATAGGTCCAGAGAGAAATGCTCGTAAAAATTTGTGCCTGTCTTCCATTAGCTTTCCACAATAGAGAAGGATGTAGGACGGGCTGTTAGAAATGAATTGGTTATAGAAAGTGCAGGTTTGATAGGCTTTCAAGTAGAAAATTTTGTTTTTAGTGTAAAACTTAATTAATTCGGAATCTGCAACTCTTAACTGACTTACTGATCATAACTTTTTTTATGTTAGCTCTTTACATCAAAAAGCACTCAGAACTGGAAATATTGAAGCTGGAAATATTTAATAATAAAATAGTTGTCTGAGCTAATATATAATTGTCTCAGTTGGAAATTTAGTTTTTACGTTTTGTCTTAACGTTTGGGTCCCATGTCAACCTTCTGTCATAGTTAAGTTCTAAATAAGTTACTGTGTTTGTTTGTGGTACAGGGTGACTGTCAATGTAAACTGAAGGGCATGTTTTGTGTCGTAAAGTAAATTTGACAGTTGTTTTCAAATTAAAAGTTTTTAATTTTTAAACTCGTTATTTTAAAATACTCTGAAACGGGTTTGAACTGGAAAAAAATCCACTCAAAGCAACGAGTAAAAATGTTCAGAATCATTTTCCATTTGGTATACATTTATAAGCAATAGCGTTCAACTTATTCATTTGGACAGCCCTGATGAAGCCCTGCAAAGTGGGGAGAAACGTTGGAAAATAAATAGTTGTAAACTATTTTTGTTTCACTATTGACCGCAACCCTGACCATCTTCCTAAATATCAATTTTTTACGGTCAACTATATATACATATATAACTTTTTTTATGTTAGCTCTTTACATCAAAAAGCACTCAGGGCTGGAAATAGTTCTATATATGGGATTGTTATTAAAATTTATGGATAGATGTATGTCAGTAGAGAGGTTATGGTTTTTTAACTTTTCCAATATTTCACGTTTTTTTTTGTTACAAAAAAGGAAAGGAAATGAACATTGAAAAAAATAAAGCTATTAAAGGAGTTGGAATCGTTAAAGAAAACATTTGTTTTATTTAGAAAGATACTTACCAAAACTTAGACAAAAAAAATTAACCGTTAATTAATTGAAAATTAATTTTAAAAAAATCCCTCTTAAACATTAAAGTTAGAGAAACCCCCGGACTTCCCAAAGAATATTTTTAATTTATAACAGAATGCCTTTTGAACAGATTCGATACTTAGGACTCCATCTTGACTAGAAACTTACTTGGAATCCACACCCAAGACTGAAACGACAAAAAACTGCTCGTAGATTCCGATTGCTACAACACTTACTTGACAAACGCTCTAAACTTCCCATTCACTACAAAAAATTAGTATACACTACAATAATCAGTCCAATTTGGACATATGGAATTGAGCTCTGGGGCTCCGCCAAACCATCAAATTCTTCCCGCATCCAATCGTTACAATCCAAAATCCTACGTAAAATCCTTGATGCTCCTTATTACGTCACAAATAAACTCATTCACAAAGACCTTAACATCCCATTCGTTGCAGATTTGACCCAAAACAGATATGCGTCTTTTCATTCCAAATTGCTTAACCATCCTAACCCATTAATTCTTAATCTTTCATCCTTAACAATCCCTGATAATCCATCGAGGCGTCTGAAAAGAATATGGCCACGGGACCTTCTAATTTAAATTAATGTTTGAAGTACCACCAATGGGTGATTCCTTCCCAATATTTTCAAGTTTATATGGAACATACTACATATTTACCTATTGTATTATTTTGTACAGTTGTAAATTACATTAAATAAATAATTTTAACAAAAATTATAACAGTTATTTTAGGTATGACATATAATAAAGAAAAGCCTAGTTTTACCTTTTCATGCATCTCATTATTTATAATGAGGGGGGTCCCAAAAACTACGCTCGTTTTAAGCTAAAATTATGCTCAGAGAAGAGGATTTGGCCACGGCCCTTGAAGGCAACTTAATGTTGAAGTCAATAGAGATTTTGCGCATTAATGTAATTATCTGTAAAACCGTGCATTTAATCACAAATGTGAATAATATAGAAGTTGTTGTAAATAATATTTCCCATAATTTTTTATATCTAAAATGAAAGTCCATCAAGCCGTTCTCGATAAATATCTGCTTCAATAATTCAATATACAACTCCCAAGTGTTTTATGTGCACTACGCGAGGTTTAGTATCGTAAAATACATGTTGCCTTAATAGTAAAAATACTGATAAATTCGTTAGGTTTTCTTTTTTAATCTTGTTTTACATATGCTGAAATATAAAGAAGCATAAAAAGCCTTCTAGACGCCGGGAGACGAGACAGTAATGGAATCCTGAAATATAATGTACCGTGTTGGGAGAGGAGGAGACCTGACACAGGTATGACAGAAAGTCGATGGGGGCCTTACATCAATCATTTTATTGCGGGCACGCTCTTGCTTGGCCTGATCCAATTCAGAGTCGTCCCCATCGGATGAGTGCCTCCCCATCCAGTAAATAGAATTAGTTAAGAAAGGCTT
This sequence comes from Halyomorpha halys, assembly GCF_000696795.3. Taxonomy (NCBI): domain Eukaryota; kingdom Metazoa; phylum Arthropoda; class Insecta; order Hemiptera; family Pentatomidae; genus Halyomorpha; species Halyomorpha halys. Next base: position 1,365,856 of record NW_027109449.1, read on the forward strand.
TCGGGATCATTTGATAAAGTATATGACTCATATCTCTATGTATCCTTCCTATGATACTTTTATATTATGTATAATATGAAGATACATGTAGAATTAAATGAAACCGCTAATTTAACTATTTTGTAAAATAAGTTCGTACTTTTATGCATCAATTTCAACTGAGATTCCTTATATTACAAGAGCCGGAAAGAAAAAAAGGCAGTTATCTCACCCCATTTTTTTATTACTTTAATGAAAACTATGTATAATTACTAGTCAAAATTTATGAGTCTGCCAAGTATAGGTAGGGGAAATAAAAAATGGCGGCTGTTTCAAAACCTTAAAAACATTGATCTTTCATTCGGAGCTCTATATCTTAAAAACTAACAACAACACTAGAAAATTTAAGAGAACATTATTTAAAGAAGAGTAAATTTTCTGAAATGTTAGCCCTAAAAGAGCTATTTACGTCCAATAGTTCTCGAGATAAAGCTTTTTAAAAAGAAAAATTTCTTAAAAATCTACTGAAAGATTAGTAAGTTAGTTAATCTATTTTGAGAAATCTATATCTCAGGATCTATGTGATGTACAGATGTCTATTAGCACTCAAACTAAAGCTAGTTTAATGAGTTATAAGGTAGTGGATGACAGTTATCTTCGTAAGAGTAATAGTTTACATGAAATTTGCTAAAATAAATTGATTTATAGTTGTTCGGACAAATTTATATTCATATGTGAATATCATAAAAACCACTACCCCTACGAAGATAAGTGTCCTAAACTACTTTAGAGCAAGTTAAATTTTCTTTATTTTGAGTGTTGGCAGACATATGTGCGTCTTATGGGTCTAGAGATATATTTTTTCAAGACAATTATGTAAATAATGTAGTTATAAAACAATTTTAAACTATGAGTGTGTAGATGAAAATGGAAATGGAAAAAATGACAAATATGATTACAAGAATTTTAAATATGGACATATAACATACTGATAACAATTGTTAATAAAAATAGCTTAACTGTTACCATTTTAGGATGCGATGTTGCATATGATAATATTCCGAACCGTTGTAAAAGCAAAATATAGAATAGTTTATATTATAATTGGAAGTTTTTTTCCACTTCAATAATTTAAAAAATAATTAAAAATGAAATTTGTAATCCCTTATTTAT
>NW_027109449.1:1368212-1369315 GCF_000696795.3 Halyomorpha halys
TTTTAGTTCCGATATAATATCGATATCGATATTGCTATCCGATATCGATATCAATATCAATATCGATATTTTTCTTTCGATATCCCATCCCTACTTACACCCAGAATGCTTAGTATGTTCTCTGCGTATTGTATTTATACTTCGTCTCGGTTTATTGTTTCTAGAAGGTTTTATCAATTACTTTTGTAGTTGTAACATTCACTGATCTCTAATTTTATTTTAAGAGGTTTTCACTTCAATAATATTGTGTGAATACAAAACGTTTTTGTTCCTAACCATAAATAAGCTTTTATCCGTAGACTCATTAAATATTTACACAAAATTTAATTCAATAATAATATAATTAAAGAATTATACATATTTGAATGAAAAGGTATGAAAAGAGAGATGAAAAAAGAGCTATTAGCTAAGTCTAGACTCCAGCGAAATTCATTTAAGAGGTAAAATATAGCGGCTAATTTAGACGTTAAAACTTTAACGAAACAGTAAATCATGGAATTTTAATATCTCACGTTTTAGCAGCTTTCCGCTATTAAGTTAATCTGGTCGAGATTAAATTTTCTAACATGTGAAACAAACAAATTACCTTCACCACCTGGTGTAAACAAAAAGTCAAAAATTATTTACTAATAGTCCGGTCAAATTGAAAAAAAACAAAATGCAAAATTCAAAGATTAAACGAAAAAAAAGCAACCTCCCTGTGAGTCCCACGCATTTGTCCATCGGGTTTAGGTGTAGTGAAAGTCCAAGGGTTTTTTTCTGTTTTTTTATTTATTGAAATCTACAACTGTATAAAAAATACAACAAGTAAATTTGATCATAATGACATAATGATATGATACAGGATGAAGAGAAACTACCCAGTATTAGAACTCTAAAAACAGTTTACAATATAAGGTCACGAGGCCATCTTCATTTCAGGCGCCTGAGAGGATTGCCAGAAATGGAAGAGGAAGCAAGGTTAGAAACTAGTGGGTTTGGGTGGTTAGGGTGTTTATTATGGAAGGAATAATATCGGGTTCGGGCTAGATCGGTTACATAAGGAACATTTAGGTCTTTATGGATGGTTTTATTAGTAACAAAATAAGGAGCATTGAGGATTT
>NW_027109449.1:1373305-1377476 GCF_000696795.3 Halyomorpha halys
TACTAAAATAAATTAAATAAATGAATAAAAAAAAAACTCTTAAAATATATACAAACAGAAGAATAAACAAAATGAACATAATCAAACTATCTGTAAGAAAAAATAAATAAATAAAAAACATAATGATAAAATAATATAGTCACTAGTCATATTTACACTCTAATAAACAATATTAACCCAATCGACCTGAGGATCCCCGAGCCCACTCTATCCTCCACGTGCTGCTCCGCGAGCAGAACTCAAAAGATCCCAGCACATCCCTCTCGCCGCATCACTGGTAGTGAGTCAGTGGAGGCTGAGCAAGTGCGCTAAAGCCGCAAACACTCACCTTGAGTGGAGCATCTGACCATTGCCAGAACTCCAATTGTCCATTTTTATTTTAATAAGTCTCTTGGCCACTGCCGTTTTAATCTTCTAGGTTGTCTGTAAGGATGGGTGGAACTAGATAAGGTTTGAACCAAAGGAATAGGATGGTTAGAATGGTTTTTATGGAATTTTTAGAATTTGGTTGGTATGAGGTCAAGGACAAAAGGGTGTAGTGTTCTGTTGGAAACGTAATAGGGTGCATAAACTATAGTTCTAAGGATTTTGGATTGAAAGGATTGGATACGTTCGATGTTCGACGGTTTAGCTGTCCCCCAATGTTCAAGTCCGTAGGTCCAGATAGGTTGGAGTATAGTCTTATAAATTAGTAGTTTGTTTTGTAGTGAGAGATGAGAGGTCCGGCTGAGCAGTCGGTATAGTTGGCTGAATCGTCTGTTGAGTTCTTGTCTCTTAAGGATAGCTGTATCATCGGCAAATGTTGCCAGGAACGTGTCTAGAGTGATGGGGATGTAGAGGACAGGGCCCAGGATACTGCCTTGGGGAATTCCTGCCTCGATGGGGTAGATAGTTGAGTACTCAGAACCACTGCGAACTCGAAAGGAACGATCTGAGAGGTAGGAGCGGAGGGTAAAGTATAAGGTTTGGGGTAATATGGATTTGAGCTTGAAAAGCAATCTGGAATGCCATACCCAAGTATATAGAATATTGATTGTAAAAGGAAAAGATAGAGGAAAATTTTTTTATTTTTTTTTTGTTATAACATGTAAATATATGTATTGTATGCTGTGTATTGTTGCAACCTAAGGTATTTGAGCAGCATGACTGTATTTTTATTTTTTTTTTTTTTTACTTTTTTTTCAACTTACTATTTTATAAATTAAACTATTAGTTTAATTGCTATAAATTAATTAATGTTGTACTGTTCTAGCTTATGAATCGTAACAGCCTACACAGCGCTCTAATAATTAAAAGTGTAACTAACTCATATTTCATTTATATTACTCATAAATAATTTATCATAAAAGTTAGGCTCTTTATACTTTATAAGAGATTTTCTGTGTTGGTTAGTTATTAAACATAGACGATCGCTATTAGTCTGTGATGACGACTTAACTGTTAATTTTAGAATTTGAGCCGTAAACCTACTGACTGCCCTACGGTTTCCTTTAGTAATGTTGCTCTTACCCCTGTCAAACAGATCCGCTACCTTGGAATACATCTGGACAAACGACTAACCTGCAATCCTAACACAAGACTGAAAAGACAGGAAACTGCACGTCGATTTCGACTATTACAGCACTTATTAGACTTAATAGATAAACTTCCAATTTATCACAAAGGAATGATCTACATTTAATCTGACGACAATTACGAGGCCCAAGGACATACTTGTATACTCTGTATACTAACATGACATAAGGAGTTGAGCTTTGGGGCTCCACTAAACATTAGAATTCCTCTCGTATCTAATCCTTACAACCCAAATTCCTTCGTAAAATCCTCAATTCTCCTTACTTTGTCATATATAAAATCATACATAAAGACCTTAATGTTCCATATGTAACCGATCTAATCCTAACCTGATACCATTGCTTCCATTATTAACTCCTGACCACCCAAACCCACCAGTTGTAAAAAGTAATAAATAAATTTAACAAAAAAGGAATTTGAGCAGTAATTTTTTGGTAGATGGTGATTTCGAGTTTTGAGGCTCCTGTAACTTTGATTACAAAAATATAAAATACTATATGTCTGTCAGTTTTGGGCAAAATCAAAGACGAAGGACAGAATTATTATTGAATCATTTGTACATGTATGAATCTCGCTTCCAGTGTTTTGATAGATCATTTTAATTGTTAGTAATGTCAACGGCTTCCTAATAGATTGAGCAAAAGGTATCTTTATCTATTCTAAAAAACATGTAACAACCAGCGCTAGGTTATTTGCTCTCTAAGTACTAAGTTTGATTTACCCCATGATATCTTTTACGTAATCAATAGCAGTTTCTGAAGTTCATAACATATCTTAGACGTATAAATTTTATGAAGCTTGAAATAAATTAAAAGGATCTTTTTTCAAAAGAATGTCGATAGTGTAATGCCGATCTAGGTAATAGTTAGGCCGTTATCAAAATACAAGATAAAATAGGTTTTTAGTATCTTGTATTTTTTGTGACAAAAACAAGTAAATAAAATACAGCAAAAGTATTTTGTATTTAATAGCAACCAAATACAAAATACTAAAATATATATTATAATACGTGTAGTACAAATGGTATTTTGTATTTCGCATAATCTATTTAAAGTAATTATATTATATGCATAGGAATATTTCAGGTACAAGGAGGAAAGTATTTCAAAATCAGTGAGTATTTGAAATACTTTATTTTTAATTAAATTAGAAGATTACATCAAATATGGTCCGACCAGATGACAACACCTATTGGTCGGTGCCAAAATAATATATAAAAATAAGTGAAATTTATTAATTACAATTTTGACAACAAGGGCGTTGTAGAAGCTACTACAATTTATTGGCTAGATCGGTACAATATAAATTGATCTCATGTGATTAAACTAATAATTCAATTAACAATTACAAAAATAAAATAATAATTTTTAAAAAATAAATTAATTTTAGAAGTGAATACTAATGCTGGAAATTTACAATTAGTGAATTAATATAATAATGAGAATAAAACAATACGATAAAAATAAGGACATAGTAATATTTAAATAAATAATATCTATTAAATAAATCAAAACTTGTATCCTTTTTTGTCTCAACACTTTTTATTTTTCACCAGTCCAACGTTTCGGCCATTTTAGCCATCCTCAAGGACATCTTCAATTATAATTTCTTCCTCACATTAAATTTAGAATTTCTATTGCAGGCTATTCTGCCCAGGTCATTCATTAATTATAAGTTAAAAACCTATTTTTTTTTTATTTAAAAACATAAATATCTAATTTTTCTTATTTTAAAATTATCCACCAAAATCACTACCATATACACACCATTTTGGTGGATAATTTTAAAATAAGAAAAATTAGATATTTATGTTTTTAAATAAAAAAAAATAGGTTTTTAACTTGTAATTAATGAATAACCTGGGCAGAATAGCCTGCAAAAGAAATTCTAAACTTAATGTGAGGAAGACATTATAATTGAATATGTCCTTGAGGATGGCTAAAATGGCCGAAACGTTGGACTGATGAAATAAATAAGTGTTGAAACAAAAAAGGATACAAGTTTTGATTTATTTAATAAATAATTACCTTGTCTCAAGAAATTGAAATAATATAAATAATATCTATAACTAAGCACTCACTTATATAGCTACTTTTAATCGAAATATAAAGAATAATTATGTGGAGTTAAGAAATAATGCAGGCAGGTATGGTCATTTGGTGAATCAAAATCAGTTATTGGGAATCATATAAGTAAGAAAGAACTCGTCCAAATATTTCTTTTTTAATTTTCTTTGTAGTTGATTTATTTATTAGTTCTTCTAGTAAGCGATTTAACAGATAGTTTCGATACCAAATAGTTTCAAGTAAGTTTCCAAATATATTGTTATTGGGTGGTTCGATAAATTAAATTTGTCTTTCAAACATTTTCATATATAATACTTCCTCTCTAAATAAATTACTATCCATAAATTTTAAGCTATTTTTATTATAATAAAATAGTTAAGGTGGTACAGTACCAACAATTTTAAGATTTTCTGCTTTATTATTGCGGTACGTTATTGTTCTTAATGTTTGATGCTGTAAGTTTTGATAAATGTCTACCAGAACTGGCACCGCAGAACTGGCTCTTATCTTATTTCAACAGAAACGCCTCC
>NW_027109449.1:1377706-1394601 GCF_000696795.3 Halyomorpha halys
AAAAAAATAATAAAATAAAAAAAATAAATAAATAAAATAATCCAATTAAAAAATAAATAAACTTTAACGAATATTAGCAAAATTAAATAAAATATAAATGGCGTTGATGACCAATGAAGTTTGGCGCCACTAAACAACCAAACTAACAAACTGGCACCATAACTTTCGATCCTATATCGATATATCGATTCAAATAGTGATTTGTACATCATACTTTTCTTCTAGTATAAATATGGCTACTGTACACTACTCTGCTTACAACTATGGAATATTTTTCACTCTCGTTAACTGATTAAATAAAATATTTTTATTAATATTTATGATTTTACTCACCACAAAAATTGAGAAACAATGTTCCAGAAAGCAGGAAATTTACATTATTTGTTACAAATAGTGATATCGCTTATACTATACTTAAATATAGCTAACGATCGAGAGGATTCGGCCGTTCGGGCTATGGTCTCGATCGGAGGTCATTGCCACGAAGATGTCGTGTCTTCTGACCAGTTACGTGCAGACAGGAGACGAGATTGTCTGTGTCTAATGGTACCCTTGTGAGACCACCGACATACACGAAAGATCTTCCACCATGCTGAGTTTAAAGACTCGAAGATAAAAGCTATAAGAACTAAGTGCTTAGAGAAGAAGAGAGACTTGAAGGAACGCAACCTGTTCTTTCATTGGTTCATTAAATCTTGGACTCTTAAATCCCACTGTTAAGTATATGATTTTGAATGTCTGACCTTTAAAGGGAAGGATAAAAAAATACATAATAGAATAAATGAATAGAATATGGTCCGCGTGCGGTAAAAAAAAAACTCAAATAGTAAATAATTATACTATATTTATTGAGCCAACGTTTCGCCCCACGTTGCAGGGCTTCTTCAGGGCTAAAAAAGATACAAACACTATAGTTACAAAAAGAAAAAAAAAAAAAACATAAGTGGAAAATAACAGGAGTATAAAATGAAAAGTAAGATATAATAAGAAAAATTAAAGGTTGTAAATAGTAAATGAAAATGGTAATAGTAACATATAGATAAGAGAAGAAATATTAAAGAAAGTACAAATAAAGGGATGAAAAAAGAAAAAAAAAATTACAAATCAAATGATGAGACAAAATGCATACCTGTTTTGACGGTAGTCAAAGACAGAGTGACGGTTTGTATTGGGAGGAGTGGGGATGGCATTTATGCCTCAATAACGAAAATAATTTTAAAGTAAACATAGTAAAAAAGTATTTAAATTAGGTGAACAATAAATGGTAATATACATAATAGAGGGGAAGAAGAGATATTAACAAGATAATAAAAAAAAAAAAACTCAGATAGAAAAAATAAAGTATAAAATAATGGGATACAATGTGTGTAAGTGATTAAGAAACACAATATACCGGAGGATACAGAAAAGTGTAAAATATAATAGTAAATTAATAATAAAGTAATTAATATATGTACACTTAAGAAGGTAACACATGAATATAAATTAAAAGATAAGATAAATGAATATAAAAGGAATACTTCATGTAATAGTGGTACGTGTATTGGACATCAATCCGCGTTGAATAATATCCTTTTTTTTACTTATTCAATATACGATTTTTTAACGAATGACGTACGAATCAATAACTAATCCGTAGGAAAAATAGGTAGTAATTTAATTGATTTTATTTCATCAAATAAACATTATGTCGGTAATGATAATTTCGTAAAATAACTCTTTAATTTATTAGATGAAGTCATTATTTAAACAGAATCTAGTTGACCAGGTATAGACGCGACTGAATTAATATAGACTGTGACGTCATACCGTGCAAATACGTTAGCATAATATAGCAACTTACAAAATTAATATCTTTTGAACCTTCGATCGTAAACAACTCTGGTTTTAACCTAAACTTCCAGTTCATAGCAAAAGACTGACCTACTGCTATATATCTACGTTTTGGCCATTCCCACACCAACAATAAGATTTTTTTTTTATTTATTGATATTTATAACTGTATAAAAAATACAACAAGTAAATTTGATCATAATGGCATAATGATAATGATATGATACAGCATATAGAGAAACTACCCAGTACTAGAACTCTAAAAACATTTTACGATATAAGGTCACGAGGCCATCTTCTTTTCAGGTACCTCGGAGGATTGCCAGGAATGGAGAGGAAGGAAGGTTAGGAACTAGTGGGTTTGGGTGATTAGGGAGTTTATTATGGAAGGAATAATATCGGGTTCGGGCTAGATCGGTTACATAAGGAACATTTAGGTCTTTATGGATCCAACAATAAGATAAATGTCGTTAAATAATTTAGCCACATCTGCACCAATGCCTGTTCTCCAAAAAGAAATACTTCTCAATTAACAAAGGGGACCTCTGTGTTTGAGTACCAGAGCTTTTCACACCATTGGGAACCACAGTTCCTTCCAAGTGGTTAATGGGCCACATGCCGAATGACCGTGTGATCGGCAGTGGGTTTACCCCCTCTCAGGACATAGAAAAGACGAAACATTAAACTAGCTTTAATTTGAGTCCGAATAGACATCTGTACGTCAAATGGTTTTTGAGATATAAATTTTTCAAAATAAATTGACTCACTATTGATCTTTCTGTACATCCCATGCAACATTTTTATGAAACGTTGCTTTTTAAAAAGCTATATCTCGAAAACTAGCGTAAATAACTATATTAGGGCTTATATTTTAGCAAATTTACTCTTCTTTAAATGACGTTCTCTTAGGTTTTCTTGTGTTGTTCCTTCTTTTTAAGATATAGAGCTCCGAATGATAAATTAGTTGTTTTTTTTTATCGCATTGAAACAGCCGCCATTTTTATTCCCCCTACCTATACTAGGCAGACTCATCAATTTTGACTATTAATTATACATAGTTTTCATTCAAGTAATAAAAAATCGGGGTGAGATAACTGCCTTTTTTCTCCTCTTCGGCTCTTTTGCTATTATCTCTGTCTTAAACAATCCCGGTTTGTCAGCCCCACTTGTTCCATATCATCCTTGAGCGTTCTTTTCTACTTATCGCTGTCTAAACAATCCTGGTTTGTCAGCCCCACTTGTTCCATATTATCCCTAGCTTGGTTGACACATCCTTTTGAATTTTTGCGACACTGGATTCGTTGGAAAATTTTATGGTTTAGTCTTTTAGGTTTCATCCTCATCATGTGTCCATAGAACCTCAGCTTACCAAGGTATTTAAATCTCTGAGTCACTTTAATTGTTCCGTGTTTGGTTTTAACCATTTTTTTTTTAAACCCACGTCCGTGGTCATCTGTTCCGCCTTCTCAAAAGATATTTGTAAGCCTTTTTTCCTCGCTATTGCGCTCTTCTTCTGTTTCCGCTAAAAGGGCAATGTCGTACGCGTATGCGAGGCATTTAATTTTGACGTTATTGTTCTTAGTCCCTAGGGTTGCAGCTGCATTGCTGATTTTCCATCGTTAAACAGCACTGGGGCCAGCCCGTCTCCCTGTCTGAGGACCGTTCTGCTCTAAAATGGTTCGCTGATGTTTCCATGGAATTTAACTTTAGATTCAGTCCCTGTCATCGTTAGCCCTATTAATTTTTTGGGTTTCTGGTCAACCCCATACTCTTTTAGTACTTCTAGTAGAGTTAACTTTCATTATATTAAATCAAATTATTTATTTTTATCCACTTTTTAACTTATTCTAATTTTATTAAATTTATACTATCTACTTACTACAACCTTAGCAATCACTTTATTAACAGTATATTCTTTAACCTACCTCACATATTAAGTTTAGCATACTCTCATTACGAGGAGTGGCTGAACAGTAGTGAGACTAGCAACCCTGCAAGAGTTCTGGTAACCCTGGTCTGTTGTCCTTGATAGAACACGTATCAGTACCCTACCGTAGCTCAGTGCAAGTTTCAACTCCTCCCGCTAACTAGGTGATTTTTGTGACTGCTATTAGTGAAGTTGCGTTTTGGTTGTGGTTACGCAATATGGAAAAGCGGAATTTCGAGCAACGTTATGCCATTAATTTCTTCGGCAAATGCAACGTTTGAAAAGTTAAAGCAGGCCTATAGGAAACATTTTTTATCCCAGCTCAAGTTTGTCCCTGGTAAAAATCATTTTTAATACAATCACTGCAAACCCTCCTCGGCCAAAGAAAGTTGGAATGAGCAAATTGAAAATCAAATCAATGCTGATTTATTTTTCTGACAGAAGGGGTATTGTCCACATAGATTTTTCCTCCAGGACAAATTATTAACCAAGTTTTTTTTATAATGCCGTCCTTGAAAGGCACAGAAAAAGTGTCATTCGTGGCCTGAGACCAGACATTGCAGACGAATGGACAATCCATCATGACAACGCCTCATGTCAAACTGCCCTCTCTATCACAGAATTTTAGACCCCAAAAGGCATTCCTGTGGTTCCCTAGCGCCCTTATTCACCAGATTTCAGTCCCTGTGAATTTTTCCTTTTTCTTAAACTGAAAAATGTAATCAAATGATGTCATATAGAAAACATTCAAAAGAGAGTAATGGAAATACTGAAGACCATACTGGTTGAAGACTTCCAGTGCTGCTACCAACAGCGGCAACAACTGTTTTAAAGAGATGTTTAAAAAAAAATAAAAACTTTGGTAAATAAATAAAAATCAGTTTTTCTGCCATATGTGGTATATTACCAATTTTTTAAATATATTTTAGTATTTAAGAACCTACCAAATTTAACCATTTATTATATGTAAACAGTTTGATCACAAATTAATTTTGCTTGAAATTTTACCATAATGCTGGTTCAAGTTTTTTTTTGTGTCTGATTTGAAATTAACCATACAATTAATATTTTTTGATATATATAAATTGCTTATAGTATTTTTATTTATTAGTTTCCTTATGTAAAACCAAAATCAAAACTTTTTTTTTTATACATGTTGCATCAATGTTTTATTCGAATCGTTATCCTTAATTTGTATATCATTAATATGCTGATATATTTGTTCTCTCATTAATGGTTTAGTTTCTTCTGTAAATATTGCTTAAGTATTCAAACCTGGCACTTTATATCAATCCTGATTGATTTTTTATTTCTATTTTGTCCTTAATTTTTCTGTTGTAATTTTTAATCTTATTACTAGGTCTATAATAAAAGGAGTATTCAGCTACGACATATCCTTTGAAGGATCTCTAAGTCTTTAGATAAACATTTTAGTAGTTACGTTCATAAAACTTCTTTTTTTTTAATAATTTATTTATTGGTATTTACAACTGTACGCACATATATACAACAAGTAAATATGCTGTAGATTACATAGTGACATGATACAAAGAGAGTCTACCCACTGATAGAATTCCAATAACATTTTTAGAGAAGATCTCAAGGCCATCTTCTTTTCAGACGCCTAGGAGGATTATTAGGTAATGAAGGAGAAGCCAGGTTAGAAACAAGTGGATTTGGGTGGTTGAGAAGTTTATTATGGAAGGAACGGTATCTGGTTCTGGCCAAATCGGCACATATGGAACATTGAGGTCCTGATGGATGACTTGATTTGTGACAAAGTAAGGAGCATTAAGGATTTTACGAAGGATTTTGGACTGTAAGAATTGGATTCTGGAGGAATTTGATGGTTTAGTGGAGCCCCAAAGCTCAACTCTGTATGTCCAGATAGGCCTTATAATAGTTATGTAGATCAGTCTTTTGTAATTGATTGACAATTTAGACCGTTTGTCTACATAAAACTTTAAGATTTTAAATCGGATCAAATATATGCTAGCTTATAATTGATTAATTTTAATCAACTAAAATATGTTTTTACAGTGCTTATAATTTAATTTTACTGTTAAATACTTTTACCGTTCAAATCGTTGCTAAGATGTATTAAGTTCAGTTTTTCTATTATTTTTTTCTCTAAAGCTATTGTAATATCGGGGTTATGTGTCCCATTGTTTCGACCTGGTTAGTTAAGATGTATTTGAGAAAATGTAGATATAATTAGATATTGATTATAAATTATTCATGAGAGATTAAACTTAACATATTCAAGGAAGCAAAACTTTAAAAGTACAAGAGTAGCCCTAATTGGAGGCGAATTGATATAATGTACGCTTCATCAAACTCCTAAAGGGACAAGCTTGAAACTTTACTAAACTCCTTTTTAACATTAATTCTGCTAAGAGCAAAAGACACTGAGAACTTTCTTGGCTCGATTAAATGATTTTGACAATTTTTTTTTATCCCCTTAAACTCCAAGATGCTATTTAATATTTAATGTCATTCATTACATTTAACTAAAACTTCAGTGAAACCATTTTTTCAAGTGAATTAAATTTCAATTGTATAATACAACTTACGTGAAAAAATTTCCGAACATAAATATTCAAGCAGAAGGAAATAGTACAAGAGGCAAGAACAAAAAAAGGCAGTTATCTCACCCCAATTTTTGATTACTTCAATAAAATCTATGCATAATTACTAGTAAAAATTAATGAGTCTGCCAAGTATAGGTAGGGCGGTTAAAACATGGCGGCTGTTTCAAAACCTTAAAAACCATTGGTTTTTCATTCGGAGTTCTATATCATAAAAACTACCAACAACACTAGAAAATCTAAGAGAACATTATTTAAAGAAGTGTAAATTTGCTGAAAATTAGCCCCAAAAAAGCTATTAACGTCCAATAGTTCTCGAGATATAGCTTTTTAAAAATCAAAATTTCTCAAAAATCTACTGAAAGATTAGTACTTAGTTAATTTATTTTGAGAAATCTATATCTCAGGAACTATGTGACGTACAGATGTCAATTAGCATTCAAATTAAAGCTACTTTAATGGACTATAAAGAAGTTAATAGTAAATAGTAGTTTTCATGATATTTACTAAAACAAATTGATTTATAGTTGTTCGGTCAATAAGTTTTATTTATGAAAAGCTTTACTTCTGTAACCATTGGACGTTCTGATGTCTTTCAGCGCTCAAATTAAAGCTAGCTAAATTTACTACAAAATTGTTGATTATGTTTATCTTTGTAGAAGTAGTAGTTTTTATGGTATTTGACAAAATAAACTCAACATTCAAAATAAAGGAAATTTAACTCACTATAAAGTAGTTTATGACACTTACCTTCGTAGGGGTATTATTATTTATGATATTCACATATGAATATAAATTTGGAAAATGAAAGTTTGTCCGAACAACTATATCAATTTATTTTAGCAAATTTCAAGTAGACTCCTACGAAGATAAACACCATAAACTACTATGTAGCTCATTGAAATAGCTTTAATTTGAGTGCTAATAGACAACTGTACGTCGAATGGTTTTTGAGATATAAATTTTTCAAAATAAATTCACTAAATACTGATCTGTTAGTATGATCCCATACATCATTTTTATGAAATGTTGCTTTTTTAAAAAGCTATATCTCGAAAACTATTTAACGTAAAGAACTCTATTAGGGCTCATATTTTAGCAAATTTACTCTTCTTTATATGAAGTTCTCTTAGGTTTTTTTGTGTTGTTCCTACTTTTTAAGATATAGTGCTCCGAATGAAAAATTAGTTTTTTTTATCGCTTTGAAACAGCGATTTATTTCCCCTACCTATAATTGGCAGACTCATCAATTTTGACTATTAATTATACATAGTTTTCATTAAAGTAATCAGAGTTTGGGGTGAGATAACTGTCTTTTTTCCCCTCTTGGGTTCTTGTACTATAATGGTAGTCATGATGATAATACTAACCATGCACAAATCAATCTGCAATGCATATTAATAATTGCTTGAGAGTGTACTATACTATAGAAAATTATAAGAAATATATATGCACTTTATTTCATTACAATGCCTAACTCACGATTCTAAGGTGTACGTTTTCGGGAAAAAGTGGCGTCGCGTTGCTGGTAGGTACGTCCGAAACGGTGACGAGTGCAAAGGGTTATACCAGTAACTCATTATTTATTTTCTACAGATTTTAAATTATTATATTATTATTTTACATAGTAATTCCCTGTCACAAAATAAAGATCTATACCAAAAGAGACCCCGACGCTGTATACACTGACCTGTTGATGAAAGCAGTCACAAACAGGCTTATACTGCATGAAGGACGATGAGGATAAGCCGAGCGGCAATTCATTATCCCAAAACAAATTAGAATCCAGCATGAATAGAGAGTATGAGCGACAACCACACAGCTTGTGAAAGGACTTTGTAGACCAAAGGACCTGCCGATTGAGGCAATGTCGAGGATGTTTGTGATTGGATTACTTAACTCTTTCTGTAGGGGCGGCTTCCATAAAGGACGATTTGGAAGCTACCAATTTGTCGAGCTTCTGAATTGTCGGCGGCCCCCGACTACAAAGATATCCGCTCATTAAGGATTCCTTCCAAACACAAACAGTCTGCGAATTGGTTCTGATTGAAACCCAGGGGCAACTCGAATGCGGATTATCACTCTTCAATTGAAGCAGGTGAGAAGGATTATAAAGTTGAAGCAGAAAATTTCCATAGTATGTTGAGGCTTTACAAATACCTTTGCTTAATAATATTTTTTTTAAATTATTTATTTAATGTAATTTACAACTGTATAAAATAATACAATGGGTTACATATTTACCCTTATTATTATGCTTCATATACACTGGAAAATCTTGGGAAGGAACCACCCATTGGTGGTACTTCAAACATTAATTTAAATTAGAAGATCCCGTGACCAGCTTCTTTTCAGACGCCTCGGAAGATTATCAGGGATTGTTAAGGATGGAAGATTAAGAATTAATGGGTTAGGATGGTTAAGGAGTTTGGAATAAAAAGACGCATATCTGTTTTGGGTCAAATCTGCAACGAATGGGATGTTAAGGTCTTTATGAATGAGTTTATTTATGACGTAATAAGGAGCATCAAGGATTTTACGTAGGATTTTGGATTGTAACGATTGTAAGCGGCAAGAATTTGATAGTTTGGTGGAGCCCAAGAGCTCAATTCCATATGTCCAAATTGGTCTAATTATTGTAGTGTATACTAATTTTTTGTAGTGAATGGGAAGTTTAGAGCGTTTCTCAAGTAAGTATTGTAGCAATCGGAATCTCGAAGCAGTTTCTTGTCGTTTCAGTCTTGTGTGTGGATTCCAAGTAAGTCTCTTGTCAAGATGGAGTCCTAAGTATCGAATCTGTTCAACAGGCATTAGTGGTGTATTTAGAAAGGATACTGTAGGACAGGAGGGCAGAGGTTTACGACGGAGAGTAAAGGTGATCTGGTAGGATTTGTCAGGATTTATTTTAATTCTCCAGTTTAATTCTACAGAAAGTATACATGTGTCATCAGGGTATGTTGTTAGGACTGTGTTAGGGTGGGTCCATTACAAACTCCCTAACCACTCAAGCCCATTAGTTTCTAATCTTGCTTCCTCTTTTATTTTGGACAATCCTCCGAGGCGTCTGAAAAGAAGATGGCCTCGAGACCTTATATTGTAAAAATGTTTTTAGAGTGCTACCATTGGGTAGTTTCTCAACAATCTTGTACCATACCATTATGATCAAATTTACTTGATGTATTTATGTACAGTTGTAAATATCAATACATAAATTAAAAAAATTATTTGGCAAATGCTTAGTTCTCTAATTATAAATAGAAAATTAAAACACAACAAAATTCAGGCTATGTAAACGAGGTATCTGAGAAAAAAAGGCGGAACAGGTTAAGGAATACTACAATTAGGACCAGTCACGGGGTAAACATCATAAATGTCAATATAGAGGAATCCCTACTAAGGTGGATTGGCCATCTTCTTAAAATACCAAACAACTATCTTACCAGAAAGGCTTATCGCCGAAGGTAGAGGGAACGCGGCCTAGAAGGAGTCCCAGAATTAACTGGGAGTAGAACGTCCAGGAAGCTTTCCGTAGAAGGAACCTGAACTGGGAAATGGGATGATGATTAGTGATCAACAAAAACAATTTTTAGCGGCTAAATAAGTAGAAACCTCACACCACAATGCGGTAAGAGGATTTTAGATTATGATTATGAAATGAGAAAAAATAAGTTTTAGAGTTATGTCGTTCAACGACCCTACTAATGCATCACAAACACACATAACATCCATTGAAGAATGGTGTCAAAACGTGAGAATCAAAATAAATCCTGACGAATCCCACCAGATCACCTTTACTCTTCGTCGTTAACCTCTACCCTCCTGTCCTGAAGTATCCTTTCTTAATACTCCACTAACGCCTGTTGAACAGATTCGATACTTAGGACTCCATCATGACTAACGACTTTCATGGAATCCAAGCCTGAAACTACAAGAAACTGCTCGTCGATTTCGATTGCTTCATTACAAACGATCTAAACTCAACAAATGCACTACAAGAAATGATTATACACTATGATAACCAGACCAATTTGGAAATATCGAATTGAGCTCTGAGGCTCCTTACCTATCCTAACCCATTAGTTCTAAATATCTCATCCTTAACAATCCCTGATAATCCTCCGAGACGTCTGAAAAGAAGATGGCAGCGGGACCTTCTAATTTAAATTCATGCTTGAAGTACTACCAACGGGTACTAAAACCCAAGATTTTCAAGTGTAAATAAAACATTCCACAGATTTACTTATTGTATTTATTATTTATTAGTTGTAAATTACATTCAATAAATAAGTTTTAAAAAAATTATGTCGTTACGATCTAATTTCGTTGTTAAACCGGCGTTTTTTTGGATTATGGATTCAACTCTAAAAAAAAAGTTACAATCGTTGAGAAAAAAATAACTTTTGGAACCTTAGATCACTAGTCTGTGAGATTAATAATGAAGTTGAGAGTTTAAAAAAATACAATTAGAAAACCCGACTCCATCAATTAAAGTGTACTTATTTCCAATCACAAATCACGATAATAATAATCTTTATTTATTCTTGAACTATTCCCTTCAGAATAATATTAAAGAAATCGAAAATTGGCTTTAGAGGCTTAAAGTAAAAATAAATAGAAAATTATAAAACATCACTACAATAATAAAAAGTGTAAGTGAAAAAGAAGAAAAAAAGAAAGTGAAACAAAAACAATTTAAAAAAAAAAAGTTAAGTAAACTGAAATCTGATAAAATAAAACCATCCTATTATATCATAAATCATATGGTGACTAACTTCTAATAATATAAAATGAGAGAGAATTAAACACTAATGAATTAAAAACAATAACAGAAAGTATAAATTAATGTTTATATACATATGTTCAAGTTTTGAAAGAAAATAAAACTACTCGTGTAAAAATAAAAAGGCAATAAAAAAAAAAAAATAATAATAGCAATAAATAAATCTCCCAACATGTCGTATAAATATACACGCTTAAACCGCATTAAACGACATAAAAAAAAAAGTAAACAATAATTACAAAGAACATTTTTTTGGTTTTAGGAAGCTTTATTATTTCCTTATTGGGCTTGATATCGTTAATATGCCACCCGGACCATTAATAAATAAAAAGAAAATCTATAATTTTTTTTGGTAATAAATTTGAAAAAAAAGAAAGTTATTTTGCTTTTGTAACTCCCAGTGGCACTTGACAGCAATCATTTTGATGGGCCATTATCAGTTCTGATATTGGAAAATGATCGATGTTGGCTGTCAAAGATATTTTTGAATATCAACCACGATATGACTACCCAATATAATATGAGCATACATTGTTTGATACTTCAAAACGAACATTCTAATATTTAAATAACACATAAAATTACACTTAAAAACTAATTTATAATGAAACCTTAGGAGACGGTTGTCTCAAAAGGGGCATAAATTCATTTACTTAAACGAAACGTCTAATTAAATATATCGGTTTGATTAGCTATATAATAAAGTATTGAAATATTATTTTTGATGTTTGAAAGATTTTGGGTAAACATTGAATCATCACTAAAACCTTCCACTGATCTCCTCAAGCAGCTTTCATCGATTTAGTACATAACATTTTAATTTGCCAAGCTTTCATATCATTGGGAGAAAAATATTTATACAAATAAATATCTTTCTTTATTTACCCTAATTTTTCAGTAATTTAATAGCTATAAAAATGCTATATGCTATATGCTATTAGTACTCAAATTAAAACTAGTTTAAAGTGATTTACAATACGTCATAACGTCTATCTTCGTAGGTGTAGTAGTTTCCATGATATTTGCCAAAATAAATTCACAAAATGTAGATTTCTGGTTGTTCAGAAAAAGTTATTGATTTATGAAAAACTATAACACAGAAATGTTCAATGTACTCTAAAGTATTTTAATGTTAGTAATTACGCAAAAGTAGCAATTTTCATGAAATTTGGTTTTTGTTATACTATATCTCAGGAACTATTAGACATACATAAATCTGTTAGGGCTAATATATTGAAGAAGTCAAACTTTAAATAATGTGCTATGAAGGGTTTTAGTTTTGTAGATAGTTTTAAAAAAAGGGAGCTCCAAATGAAAAACAAGTAAAAATTTTGGGTTTTTTTGAAATAAATGAACTTCAAGATCACTCTTCAAGAATACTGCCGAAACTGGAGGATTAAAATACATTCCAATAAACTCCACCAAATCACTTTTATCCTTCGTTGTAAACTCATGATTTCCTGTCCAACAGTATCCTTTAATAATACCTTACTCATTCCTGTCAAACAGGTCCGTTACTTAGTACTACATCTGAACTAAGACTGACATGGAATCCTCATACAAGATTGAAAAGACAGGAAACTGCCCGTCGATTCCGACTAACGGTTAAAACTTCCAATCCATTACAAAAGACTGATCTATATGACTATTATAAGGCCTATCTGGACATACGGAGTTGAGCTTTGAGACTCCACTAAACCATCGAATTCCTCCCGAATCCAATCCTTACAGTCCAAAATACTTCGTAAAATTCTTAATGCTCCTTATTTCGTCACAAATCAACTCATCCATCAGAACCTCAATGTCTGATGTGTTGCCGATTTGGCCAGAACCAGATACCAATCCATCCATGATAAACTTCCCAACCACCCAAACCCTCTTGTTTCTAACCTGGCTTCTCCTTCATTGCCTAATAATCCTCCTAGCAGTCTGAAAAGAAGATGGCCTCGAGATCTTCTTCTCTAGAAATGTTATTGGAGTTCGATCAATGGGTAGATTCTGCACATGTTTGTATCATGACATTATATCACCTACAGTAAAATTTACTTGTTGTTTATATTTTTATACAGTTGTAAATAAATTATTTTAAAAAATGAACTTTAGAGGGCGTGGATCTTAAATATTTTACTATTTACTTTTTAATTGCATTTACTATATCCCTTGAATAGTTTTGGTAAAATCTGAACCATTTTCTGAAGGGTTGCACTTTTTTTTCCTTTAAAGAACACATGAATTTTTTGTACTATCCGAAAAGCCGCTATTCTTGATACTCTATTTGATATTCTTATTGTATATAGTCAGAAAAATGTATATAGTTTTTACTAAAGTAATAAAACATAGTGGTAAAATAATTAATTTTTTTTCTCCTCTAGGGCTCTTAGACTATCAATACGTCATTAAGTGGAGTGGTATCTGTTATTTCATATGTTTAGGTAAAAAAAGTTTTAATCATTACTAACAATGTTGCGATTTAGATGGTGTTTTGTGAAGCAGTGATTCATAAGTCAGTTAGTGCTTATGAACACGTATATATGAGCTTTATTATATAGATACAGTCTAACCATTCTATAAAAATATAATAGTATTGTGTAGTAAAATTTATGGTTTATCACTGAAAAATAAGTTGTGGTTCCATTGTTTATTAACATTATGTATTTGCTTCTGTTACCTTTTCGACTGTGTCTCTGGTTGATCCATCTTGAAAATATTGTCGATTGCGTTCGATACAGATTCTGGAAACGATGTTATGAAGCCATTCATACCGAAAATTATATCATTCCAAGTATTTTTCACCTTGTGTGTCAAGTTGGTCTGGGCATGTCCTTGCTCTGGAGCCCATTTTACTCCGTTCTTCTTGAGGGAGGATGCATCAGTCCAAGGAAAATATCTGGCAGTTAGTGTTTCTGTTTTGCCCGGGTCAGACCATACCCCGTGGTAGATTGCTTCTTCGAGAGCGAAGCCGAAGACAGTGCACTTTATCAGCATGATTAGAATTCCTTTCGGCGTCTTATTTCTGACCGCCATTTTTTATTGGTTGTTTCTGTTCTGATAATTTTTCAAGTGTATTTGAGAGGAATTTATAAAATTATCAATGTAATGATAACTTTAAACAATGATGACCCGTCCCCTCCCCCTGAAGATTGGTTAATTTTTAAACAGAATTCAAAAAATAACCTTTTGCCAATTTACTAGCCCTATAATAAATAAAGAATAATTTAATAGAACATATGGTTTCTCAAATAAAATAAATTTAAGTGTCCATGATTTTTTTTTTGTCTTCTAACAACAAAAAACCTACTAAAAATCACATCAATGAAATTAAATCAATATGCTAATAATTAATGAAAAAGAAACGACATGTAAGATCGAACCTTGACCATCTGAAAGAGTTTGAATCGTTAACATAAATTGATTTTTAGGTTTAGTTGGCACTCCTCACTAGCGACCCCTATGATTCAAAAATCTAACTTAGTAGCTTTGTTATGGTTTAGATCAAAATTCACTTTAAAAAAAAATACTTTTTTTTCTATGAAATGTGTATGTTAAAGCCACCTAAAATCGACTATGTGAATCGACTATATTTGAAGG
Organism: Halyomorpha halys; assembly: GCF_000696795.3. NCBI lineage: Eukaryota > Metazoa > Arthropoda > Insecta > Hemiptera > Pentatomidae > Halyomorpha > Halyomorpha halys. The sequence goes on from NW_027109449.1 coordinate 1,392,423, forward strand.
CTTTAAAATTAACAAACAACAAACTGGTTCGGACGAAATATTTATTTGGTTCAATTTAAACATTTGAAAATTAAAACTAAAATAAACAAAAGATGACTAACAATGAATACACGTAAAAATAAAAAGGCCTCTTAGATAAAAATAAAATAGTTAGATAAATTATGAAAACGAAAAGAAACTAATAAAAAAAAATATATATAAATATAACACAAATACTAGTCGACGCAAGCTGCTCCACTCCGATAGGGCCGAGGAAGAGTTCTGCCGAGATGTTTAGGTCGCAGCTCTTGTAGCTAAATACACCGTTGCAATGGCTGACAAACAATCGTAAAGTCCCAAAATCCAAGATGGCCACACTGGCACTTATTAAGGGCAGACAGGGTCCAATTATTCCAATTTACCAGGCGAGCCGACCAAACAACAATTTACATTCAAGCCGAAACATAGATAAGATCTGGTTTCGGACTGTAATGTCTGTTAACGCACTCAAAATGTATAAACTATTAAATCACAAACGCAGACAGGGCTACTTAGACGCTCTCAGAGCCACTAATTAGCTGGAACTCATATAAAAAACGAAGATGGTCGGCCCGTTGCTAGGCAACCTCTTAGCAACGGTGATCAACACAAATATAATTCCATATTTTTTTCTTTTCAAATAACTGAATCCAATTAAAATAATATATTATAAAAATATAAATGTAACTAAATTAAACACTAATACAACTGAAATACTATTTACAGGGTAATTATATATTATGGCGTTAACAGTGTATGTTGTTCAAACAAGAGTTATTCAGCATAATATTCACTTAAAAAAAGGTTATTTATATAATAACAAGTGATTTTTTTTTTTTATAGTACCTTTTTTACTTTCACTTACTCATATATGGACCATTCTTCTAAAACATACACGTTTAAGTCCCAATGAGACCAGATACTGATTTCTTCATCGATCGATGACTCGATTGGTGTGAAATCGCCTATACTTCAATTGCATCTACTGGTAAACTGATAACCTCAACTTTTTGTTCAAGGGTTTTTATTTCAGTAACAATTTGTTTATAGGCCTAAATTTAATCATAAATATCTATTTCCCTAACCTCCCATCTCCCTCAGTGATGTTCCCTAAACGCTGGGTTTTATTCACGTTTTATTACAGATATTTGTATATTTATAAGGAAGTTTTATAATCTATAAATATTGTTGATAAGTTCAACTCACATGGAATGGTCCACTTTTATGTAATTCCCAAAATCTATTTCCCACACACATTTCAGTTTTTAATACACTGAAACTTAATAGAATCAACAATCTTTTGTTCTTATTCTACGGGGAAAAAAAATAAAAAGTTTGCTTCATAATAACCATTTAATACAAGTAGAGCAAAGATGGCATACGGTAATATACAAAATTTGTACTTATTTTTTTCTTCTCTGCCCCTAGGACTTATTAATGAAGAAAAAAATTAAAGGTATGATTTGAGATTGATATTTTGCTCGACATATATATAAAATTGGAATTAAATAATGTAACAATGTACTATAATAATGTATTCTATTAATTGAAGGAAGATAGTGCGGGTGGCGGTCAATAAAGGTTTCAAAGTAGTAACAAAAACTATAATTCGTTAACCAATGTTTCGACCCACTTTTCAGAGCTTCGTCAGGTCTGACAACAATGATGTTCAGTTACCAACAGTATCAGCCCTGACGAAGCCCTGCAAGGTGGGGCGAAACGTTAGTTAACAATAAATAGTTTTTTGTTACTATTATGAAACCTTTATCGACCGTCACCCGGTCTATCTTGCTTCAATCTACTTCACATGGCCAACTATCTTCTTCCAATATGAATATTCTATTATTTGTTAAATAGAGATGAATAGGGCCGTCTGTAGCTCAGGAAGTTAATGCGTAGGTCTTTGCAACCTCAGAACTTCAGCGACGCCGGATCTAATCTGGCATGAAGGGTGGACTTTTATTTATGTGGTGGTCCCAGGTAATGAAAACTTGACCCCTCCCAGATGTTGTTAGAATATGGTGGTACCCTACATGCATGCCAGAAATAACTATGAATGGGGTCATAAATATAAACAAATTATTTCCAATAATAATACATGGGACACCCAAAAAATATAAATTACCCACATACTCAACAATATTTACAGCTGAACTTCAGG
>NW_027109449.1:1395366-1415072 GCF_000696795.3 Halyomorpha halys
AGGGTGTAATAACCTAGATGTTGATCGCCCTGAATAAAAATCTAATCTAATCTAAATCTAAATATATACATATATAGTACAAGAGCCGGGAAGAAAAAAAGGCAGTTATCTCACCCCATTTTTTGATTACTTCTATAAAAACTATGTATAATTACTAGTCAAAATTGATGAGTCTCCCAAGTATAGGTAGGGTGATTAAAAATGGTGGCTGTTTCAAAACCTTAAAAAAAAAATGATTTTTCATTCGGAGCTCTATATCTTAAAAACTACCAACAACACTAGAAAATCTAAGAGAACATTATTTAAAGAAGAGTAAATTTGCTGAAATATGAGCCCTAAAAGAGCTATTTACGTCCAATAGTTCTCGAGAAATAGCTTTTTAAAAAGCAAAATATCTTAAAAATCGACTGAAAGATTAGTAGTTAGTTAATTTATTTTGAGAACTCTATGTCTCAGGAACTATGTGACGTACAGATGTCTATTAGCACTCAAATGAAAGCTAGTTTAATGGACTATAAAGAAGTTTATGACCTTTACCTTTGCAAGGAATAGTAGTTTTCATGATATTTGCTAAAATAAATTGATTCATAGTTGTTCGGACAGTAAATTTGATTTATGAAAAACTTTATTTCAGAAACCATTGGACGTACAAATGGCTGCCAGCGCTCAAATTTAAGCTAGTTAAATTTACTACAAAATAGGTAATTATGTTTATCTTTGTAGGAGTAGTAGTTTTTATGATATTTGACAAATAAACTCACAAAATGTTAATTTCTAGTTGTCCGTATAAAATGTTGGGTTTTGAAAAAATATATCTCTAGATCCTTATGACCCACATACGTCTGCCAACACTCAAATTAAATAAAATTTAACTTACTATAAAGTAGTTTATGACACTTATTTTCGTAGAGGTAGAAGTTTTTATGATATTCACATATGAATATAAATTTGGCAAATGAAAATTTATCTGAATAACTATAAATCAATTTATTTTAGCAAATTTCATGAAAATAATATTCCTACAAAGGTAAAGGTCATAAACTTCTTTATAGCTCATTAAACTAACTTTAATTTGAGTGCTAATAGACATCTGTACGTCTAATATTTTTTGATATATAAATTTTTCGAAATAAATTCACTAACTACTGATCTTCCCTGATGTCCCATACAACATTTTTATAAAATGTTGCATTTTAAAAAAATATATCTCGAAAACTATTTAACATAAATAACTCTATTAGTGCTCATATTTTAGAAAATTTACTCTTCATTAAATGACTTTCTCTTAGGTTTTGTTGTGTTGTTGGTAGTTGTAAAGATATAGAGCTCCGAATGAAAAATCAATGTTTTTTTAAGGTTTTTAAACAGCCGCCATTTTTTATTCCCCCTACCTATACTTGGCAGACCCATCAATTTTGACTAGTGATCATACATATTTTTCATTAAAGTAATCAAAAATTGGGGTGAGATCACTGCCTTTTTCCTCATCTTGGACTCTTGTACTAATATATAAGATTTTAGGACACTTGGCACAACAGGCTGCTTGTCCATTAAGGTTTTATAAAAAAAAGCATGAAATGAAACTGTTTGAGGTAGTTAACCTCAATATTAAAAACTCCATATTATTTTATAGATAAGCGACTTTTACTACTTCAGTAACTACATATATAATATACGTCAATATTTACATTGTTAACAAGTACTGACTCTCGAAAATAACATAGGGTGTCAGAGCCCTTCAACTTTACTAACAGTATCGTTACTGTACATGGCAGATATAGGGCTAAGGGCAAGGCCATAGACTTCCAAGGGCGGGGCCAAACGAGGCACTAATGAACCTCTCCTCGACCTTAAGCACTTTCTCAAAACATGCTCCAATTCTTTTCCGACTCAGCCTCTCCCTAATAATGTTAATTGCCAAGTCTGTACCCCGCAGCCCGTAGTTAGTGGTCTTAGTTAGAGCTACGAATAATTCCAACGTGAAAAAAAAAACTTAGTCTAAGGAGAGAAATATAGAGCGAATTTCACGTCACTGTGGTTTCTAAAAATGCGCTCTCTTCATTAAAAAAGGCATAAATTTCCTTTCAAAATATTCTTAGAACAAGGTATACTCCGAATCAGAATAGAATCCACAGCCAAGTATAATGAAACAGAATTATTAGCTTCCTAAACAAATACATTGATAAATTGTTTAAATAAAATAAATTATTTAAATTAAATAAATTATTTAAATAAAATAAATTCAACCCAATTTACTCAAAACAATCTTTATTATTTCTATAAAAGTCAAACCTTCAGCCAATTAAGCCATCCTCAAGCATAATATTAAATATTGATTTAATGTCTGTCAAATTATCCTATTTTGTCACTGGTCCATTGAATTTTAAAACCTTTAATTACCGAGCAAATTAACTTTTTTTTCAAATCACCTATTTGAAATTATAGTGTGGTTTTTAACGAATGTCGTGTATTGTTGTGTATTGACATTCTGGATTTCATTTTAAAACATGAATGTGGTGGTCGATATATTGTATAAATATATAACTAGGGTTATATTTTGTGATATTGGTGATGGGGCACACCAATGGTATGTATTAATGAACTTAAAGGCCTAAATCTACATGTATTTACAATCTTTTTTTTTCATACCCTCCTGTAATGATTTTAGTGGGTATTTACATTACATTATGTACGTACATATAGGAGGTATTCTATATGTATAGCTGGGTGTTAAGGATACCTCGGATTGCCTTTTGGCATTATAAGGTTTGTATTTACAATTTTCATTCTGACAGTCATTTATCAAAACTTGCAAATCTACAGCATCGAACATTAAGAACAATAACGCACCGCAATAATAAAACAGAAAATCTTAAAAACGTTGGAACTTTGAAACCTAAACTATTTTATTTTTATAGAATTATCTTAAAATTTATAATTATGAGAGATAGTTGACCGTGGATGATAAATGAGGAGAAGATGGTTGGGCCATCTTAATGGTTGGCCATCTAGCCGAAACGTCGGCACATTAAAATAAGTTAGTCATACTTATTTGTGTTTCATTGACCGCACCCCCAACCATCTTCTCCTCATTTATCTTAAAATTTATTGATAATGATTTATTTAGAAAAGAAATAATATATCTAAAATATGTTAGAAATAAAATAAAATTTATCGAATCAACCTATAACAATATATATAGTAAACGTACTTCAAATTATATGGTACTATATCTGTTCAAACCCTTACCAGAAGAACTAATAAATAAATGAACCACAAAGAAAACTAAATAAGAAATATTTGACTGAGTACTTTCTTACTTCTATGATTCCCAATAACTAATTTTGATTCACCTAATGACCATATCTCCCTGTATTTTTTCTTAACTCCACATAACTATTCATTATATTATGATTAAAATTAGCCATAAGTGTGTGTGCTTAGTCATAGATATTACTAGATTCTTATTTTTATTGTGTTCTTGTATAATTTTGTTATATTATTCACTTCATAATCCTCTCAGTTTTTTTATTATTATTATTTTATAATCTTTTTTTAATAATTATTATTTTATTTTAATTTTTAATTAATTCATTTTTTAATTATATTTTCATTAAAAATTGTATAGCCTCTACAACGGCCCAATAGTCTAAACTGTAATATTTACATTTCACTTATATCTATCATTTTTATGTGTTATTTTGACACCTACATATAGATGTTGTCATTTCGGACCATATTGAATGTAATTTAAAAAATGAAAATAATTTACAAGTGGATATTGTGTTGCTTGTTGCCACCGTACTGGTGGAGGCGCTAGTTACAATGTTTGAAACAGTGTGTTAGTTTGATATTTTAGCGAGTCCAGGAATTTGATATGTCTCCTCCTGATTAAGTCTGGTACCGTTGGAAGATCAAGTAGTTTGTGAAGAGCCGATGGTGTCTCCTCCTTCCTTGTTGTAGTCCGGACGAACTTCCACAGAATTTTGAAACTTTTGAAGAGGGATAAACATTGGTGAGGTGGATAGACAAGAGGTCGCCGTAGAAGATCGCTGGACAGAGTAGGCTTTTAATAATTTGAAATTTTAACCGGAGTGACAGGGCTAATGATATCAGGAGATGGTGTAGGCGATTGGATTTCTTCCGAACGTTTTCGTTTTCTTATATCGAATCTTTAGATGACGGTCCAGTTTGATATACAAATAAACTATGGCGTTGGATAGAGAGATTATTGTGGAACACTTGGAGTGTTCTTAGCAGTTTTGCACTCTTTTTCACTTGATATGCGAGCTCTACAGTCCGTTTTCGCTGGGTTCGTGTAGATATTTAGGTAGCTCAACCTTTGAACGATTTCTTTACAACATTTTCTGGTTTATTGTATTGCATGCGTGGGGTCAAGCTACTACTGTAGATAGCGTTTGTATCAGCAGTAGAAATCGAGAACTGTGTTGTACTTTCTTATATCTACTATTAAGTTGATCTGTAATTAAAAGTTCTAAAATTTAATGGAAGAGTGACACAAGTAGCAATTGGACAGACACTATGCAGAATAGCCTGCAAAAAGTTTTAAATTATTGGATGTGAGGTGTAAATTTATATTAAGGATTTGCCATGAGGATAACCAAATAGGCTGAAACGTTGGACTTTTAAAGAAACAATAAGGAGTGTTTGGAGAATTAACTTGGATACTAATTATTTTATTTAAACAAATGTTAAAAGATTATATATACGTACATTATTAAATTCAATGCACATATCAAATACATGATTAGCAAAAGACAAATTTATGAATCATTATCTGTCAATTAAGAATAAAATGTTAATTTTTACGATAACGTTTTAAGGTTGTTTATTTTTAAAACAATTTCATCGAAGTAGGTTAATGTTTAAATTAAGGCCCTGATATTGCGTGCTCAGTTATATCCTCAGAGTTACGAATGAATGAAGAATCCAATATAGACTAGGACTGATAAGCTGGGATAGAGAGGCACCAGTCTTTGCTACAACGGTGCAATGAATCAATCTCTGGACACATAGAGTCCCAGAACCTGTTAAAAATAAATCGACATTATCTGATGAATGCTTTCATCGTACTTTTTTGAATCTTTATTGCATTGCAAATAAAGAAATGAGTGTCATCTTGCTAGCAGATATGTAGATCTAATGGTTATATATAATCTCAGAAAAATCTCAGGAACTATTAGATCTACAAAGTTAAAATACTTAGTTAAGTTAAAATAAAAAATAAGTAGAAATGAATTGAACACTGGGAATGCTTGAATAATACTGTCATTTATTTTTACCTTCCACATAGGTTATCAGCTGTTATTACAATGCTTGTTTGATAATATTACTTATCCTATACCCTTGTTATCATATTCCACATTCCAATATTAAATTTATTTAGGTTAATTAAGGAGGTCTCAGTGAACTAGTTTCATTGATGCATTAGCCAATGATTTTGTATATATATATAGACCAACCGAATGCCCTACAGTTTACTTTAATAATGTTGTAGTATATACACAGTACAACATTATTGTAGTGTATACATATTACAAATGACGTTGTAACAGTGTAACTAAAACAATACGTCTATTTCGACTATTACAGTACTTAATAGACGAACGGTCAAAACTACTAATTCATTACAAAAGACTAATCTACTATAATAAGGCCAATCCTTATAATCCAAAATCCTATGTAAAATTCTCAATGATCATTACTTTGTCACAAATAAAATCATACATAAAGACCTTAATGTTCCATAAGAATGATATATACCAGATATCATTCCTTCCATTATAAAATCCCTAACCAACCAAACCCACTAGTTTCTAACCTTGCATTCTCTTCCATTCCTGACAATTCTCCGAGGCGCTAAAACGAAGATGGCCACGAGACCTGCTAGTGTAAAAACGTCATTAGAGTGCTCCCAATGGGTAGTTTCTCTACACGCCTGTAACACTCCATATTAGAGATCAAATTTACTGAATGTATTATATAATATTCAGTTGTAAATATCAATAAAAATATTTAAAACAACAATGTATTTATAGAGCTGTTCAATTGAATTTACATGTATACAAGATAATAATTATCTTGTATTAATAACTGCTCTTGATCGAAACGTCACAACTTGATAATCTTGGAATTTCTTTCAGGCGAGCGGGTTCCTATGGCCACTGCTAGATCGTGCTCGCAGCTGTGCCATTGGATAATAATAGAATAATTATTGGGAGTTCTAAATCATTTATAATATATAATAAATTAAGAAATGACATTTAACTATCTTCAAATCCCTGTTCAATTTGATCGTTAAAGTTTTTAGAATAATTATTTCCTTTGAATTAGATTTATTTAACGTATAATTTTCATATTAAATATTATATATTTAACGTCTGGTAATAAATAGTTGAAAACTATTTTGTTAATCTTAACCGCAACCCTAACCATCTTCTTCATAGTTTAGATTTATTTTCCTTAGGTACCTAAGGATTATCCAAGTTTGGGCTGAATTGGACTTTTTTTTTTAATAAGTCATTTATTTCCAAAACGTTAACTTCCATTACAACATTATTCACCGTAACCATAGCACAGAACCTATCCAGCCCCAACCAACCCTATAACCTAAGAGAATCGCTGGGATCTCTTGGAGGGTTCCCTTGCCTTCCAGAAGTTGTGACTTGGAATTCCCAGGGCATAATGTAAATATTGAATAAATTCAGGAATGTTCATTTATTTTATTTTTTGTCTTTTACATAAATTATTTTTTAATTGATCACTTTTATTTTTTTATAGATTAATTTTGTTATTTTAGTTTAGAAAGTCTAGATAGTAATTTGAGTACTAATAGCATCTATACCTCTAATGACTCCTGAAATATGGTTTTGCAAAATAATTTACTAATTACTGATTTTTCGTTATGAAATTTGGTTTTAAAAAAAAATTGTATATCCGTAACTATTGATAGAATTTTCTCTTCATTATATATTTCTTTATTATTATTATTATTTTAAGTTTTGTTTTTTTTCATTTAATTCAGTGAGTACTATTGCCATTATTTACATTTTTTTTCTTTTGTTTTTATCTTTCTGTATATATTGCATTAATAAATATTTGAAAACTCATTGCTCTTAATCTGTGGCAGATTGTAATTATTCTCCTCTATGAAATATATAGCACTTGAACAAAAATAAAAAATAAAATATTGGATTCGGAACCTAAAGTATTCAACGAAATCATATAAAATTCACATCGTACGTTTTATTGACTCTGAAGACAAAATTTTCAAAATAAATCAATTGGTATCCATGTTAAGTCTCAACATTCTTTATTATATCATCAACAGTCCAACGTTTCGGCCTATTCGGCCATCCTCAACGACAATCTAACAATTAACAACTTATTATACATTCATTTGTAACAATTTTTATTTTATTTTAACATTATTATTAAAAATTTAACATACCTTAAGTATAAATTTACACTTCAGATCCAATTATTTGAAAACGTTTTACAGGCTATTCTGCGCAGGTCATTATTAACAAATCAAATCACACTATGAAAAAGTAAATTAATAGAGAATCATATTAATTATTAATAAGCTTATGTCTAGTTACCTGTTTTATTACAATCATTAACTTTTAAAACTTTTAATTTTAAATCAACATAACATTTTCATCTATTATATAAACACATCATTTTTATCCTTCCATTCACACACGTCAGGCTTTTAATTAATTTATTTCCAATTGCATTTTGGTCTAAATTTTTATTTTTTCATTATTAAAATTAATTGTGAATAGTAATGTAAAATTTTACCCATATTTTTCATAAATTTATTTTCTTCGAATTTCTGTATAGTGTTAGTTCAAATTTCTTGTATCTATTTTAAAAATTACTGTATAATTGATGTTCTCTGATACATAAATTGACTCAAGTATTTTTCTTTTGAACATTTTGTTTTCTTTATGTAAAATTATGGTGTTATTGAAATCAAATTTGTGTTGGTTTTTAGCTGCATGCTGCAATAGTGGTGTTTTATTGGGATCCTTCTTCTTATTTCTTGTATCATTACTGTGTTGATACATTCTATCCCCCAACAATTGCATAGTTTAACCTATATAGATAGCTAGCTGGACAATTTAAACACGGAATTTTATAAATCAATCCTGATTGACTTTTTATATCAATTTTGTCCTTCAGTTTGCTATAATAATTTTTAATTTTATTGTTTGGTCAGCAACATAATAAGTATTCATCGACGCCATAATCTTTAAATGATTTTTGGGTATCTTCTGTTAAATCTTTTATGTAGTTGAATCCATGCTATTTCTTATTAATTGATTTATTATTTGTCATTTTGTTTGCAATCCTATTTTTGGAATTTCTGAGGTTTATATCCCAATTCAAATCACTCTAGTTTGTCACAATCCGATTAATTATTAAAACTAATTACTGGACCGATTTTCATGTTATGTTTTTCAAAATGTACCCTGCCACCATGGGCAGGTGAAAAGATATTAAAATCTGCGAATCCTTAGATAGAAAAAAGTTTTGAACAAAATTAAACGTTTTCTGTTTGTAGCTGAGAAAGTGGAGGTTTTTTTCATGGTTATTGTTCACCAATCGAGTCTCTTTCCGAAGAATAAAAAAAAATTGTGATTTTACCAAGATATATTATACTTACAAAAATTATAAAAAACATATGTGGCTTAGGATAAACTAGGATAGCAATTTTTTTTTTTAGAAAAAAGTATTTCATTCATTTTTTTTTTTTTTTCGGCCAAGACTCCCATTGGAGTCCTATACTGCCTAACCATGGTTGGGGGTCAAAGTTCTTCATTTTGTGGGACCGCCACTCAATGAAAAAAGTCAACGTCCCAGGCCGGATTCGAACCGGCACCGCCAATAGACATAAAAAATAACCACTGAGCTATGGGCGGTCCTCATTCATTTTTAGTGTCATCTCAAACTATCAAATGCCATTTTTCAAAGAAATTAAAAATTAGAAATTTTTTATCTAAATTTATTAGGAGGTTTTTTTTGTGGCTATTGTTCATATAATCGTCAATAACTCGTTTGCATTTCGTCCAATTTCTACGTTAATACCGTTGAAAAGCTGAATTAAATTTAGATTTAGTAATTTTGTTTTTGATCCTATTATGGGAATTTTTTGGAGGTTGGTATGAACCAAATTTTGTTTTTCTTTTCCTGCATTAATACACAGCTTCTCTACCTTCGACAATGAGAAAGTAGCACATAAAACTATGCAGAGATATCATATTTGAAAAAGAATTTCCTGAAGACTGACTAACTTGCGAAGAACGCAAGAATGCACATTGTTTCAGTCTAAATCAGGACACTAAAGATTTTCCGAGCTCCTAGCAAACATGGGGGTTATTGGTAAACTGAAGATGATTTACGAGCACTAGATGCAAGAGATGCCCTGCAGATGGTCGCCCAGTCTATTCTAGAACGTGAGGTGAAGGCTGGGGGTCTGTCAAAACAGTCTTATCGCATCCGTTGGTCGCCACTGACTCCTAAATAGTCATCGCTTTGTTTGGTGACGCTACATTACGAAATGGGAGAGGGCAATAATTGATTAAAGGTATCGGACAATTAATGAAATCGGAAATAACAATATATAAAAAATACAGTTAACACTAAAAGAGGGGAAAATAAAACTTTATTTTTATTTTATTCTTTATTGTTCCGTATTTTAGTATGTACTTTATTTTTATATCTCTTTTTATCTACTTTTATATTATACTAGCTGACCCGTCAATGGTTCACTATTGCGATATTCAAGGACTTAATTATCACAATGGATAGTTTGATATTAATTATTGTATTTAGTTAAAATTAAGCATTTCTGTACACTTTATTATGCGATGATATTCCTTTTTTGCACCTCGCAAAACTCTTAAGGAAATCATTAATATTGTTTTCTTATTCTTCGGAAAGAGACGAATCTGCTCAGTGTGTAAGTAGATTGTGATAAAAAATAAAACGTTTGAAAACTTTTTTCTTCATTTTAAACCTTTTTTTTTTAAATTTATTTATTGATATTTACAACTGTACATAAATACATCAAGTAAATTTGAGGAAATCATAATGGCATGGTACAAGCAGGTAGAGAAACTACCCATTGGTAGCACTCTAAAAACATTTTTACAATATAAGGTCTCGAGGCCATCTTCTTTTCAGACGCCTCGAAGGATTGTCCGGAATAAAAGAGGAAGCATGATTAGAAACTAATGGGTTTGAGTGGTTAGGGAGTTTGTAATAGAAGGATTGATTTCTTGTTCGGGCTAGATCGGTTACAAATGGAACATTAAGGTCTTGGTGGATGATTTTATTTGTGACAAAGTAGGGAGCATTCAGTATTTTACGAAGGATTTTGGATTGTAAGGATTGGATACGAGAGGAATTCGAAGGTTTAGTGGAGCCCCAAAGCTCAACGCCGTACCTCCATATAGGCCTTATAATTGTCATGTAAATAAGTCTTTTGTAATGAGTTGGAAGTTTGGAACGTTTGTCTAGTAAGTAATAGTTGAAATCGACGTGCTGTTTCCTGTCTTTTCAGTCTTGTGTGAGGATTCCAGGTTAGTCGTTTGTACAGATGTACTCCAAGGTAGCGGATCTGTCTGTTCAACGGGGTAAGAGCAACATTATTGAAGTATACTTTAGGACAGACGGTAGGTTTACGGTAATATAAAGGTATTTGATGAAATTTGTTGGAATTTATTTTAAATCTCCAATTACGACACCATTTTTCGAGGGCTGTGATATGGAATCATTTTAAACCTATATTTAAAATATCTTGTAACGGCGTATATATAATTTTTTTTATATCTTTATTGAAATTTGCAACTGTATATTATAAAATACATTCAGTGAATTCGATCTTAGTTAAAATGGAGTGTTACCGGCGTGTAGAGAAACTACTCACTGGTTGCACTCTAATGACATTTTACATTAGCAGGTCTCGAGTGGTCAGTGAGTTTATATTGGAAGAAGTAAATCTGGTTCGGCCTAAATCTAAATTTAGTTCAGCTTTCCAAGGGTATTAACGTAGGAATTGGACGAAATTCAAACGTGTTATTGACGATTATATGAACAATAGTCACTGATTGAAAAAAAAAAAAAAAAAAAAACCTCCAAATAAATCAAGGGAAAAAATTTCTAATTTTTAATTTCTTTGAAAAATTGTATTTGATAGTTTGAGACGACACTAAAAATGAATGAAATGCTTTTTTCTAAAAAAAAATTTTTTTAATTTCTCCTACTAAACATAGTCCACATAAAAAGTTAAATGTTATGAAATATTTTTATATAATTCTACAAAGTCTACTCTAATTTTTTTACGTGTTATTGACTTTATAATGTTCGTTTAAATACAATGTTTCTGTATCGCACTCATATCATTCCAATTCGCCAGAATTCCATATTTACAAAGTAAATGGAACAACATGACAATTGATTGGGCTATAAATGCATAAATGCTATAATAATCGATGAGTGATTACAGAGCGGGAACATTCGCTAGATCAGATAGTAACCGATCGCGTGCACTTGAATGATAGCCACAATTCTTGCCTTTAAATTATTTACATTAAGAGTCACAATCATTTGTCAAAGAGAACCCCATTTGTTAAGGGCGATCAACTTTAATCATTGTCTCTATTGTATAAATCTTTCTGGTAAAATTATGTTTCACTGATGTACAACAATCTTTTTTGCAGTTGGGTGATGTCGCACTAATAAGTAACAGGTTATTAATTAATAACTGTCTAATATCTGGTATATAATAATAGAAAAAAAAATACAAAAATGCATCAAAGCTGTATCGAGAAACATAATTTAAAGCGATCACAGAGTAGAGTAAGAATTATTTTATGTAAAAAATGGTTAAACAAACATACGGCATAACATTTACAACTAATATCTACACATATAAATATACAGCTTGTATCTTAGAGTTCCCTTCGAAAATTTTTACTTATCTTCACCTAATTAACAACTGATGATATTACTAATATCAATTTGTATTCCTTATGTGTACAAATTAGGAAGGTGGAGAACACACTAGATTAATAGGGGGATTGTCTATGGAGGGAGTCTGTTGAAAATTCGGAGTAGATAGATTCCAGGTTTGTGTGTGACAGCTCCCTATGTTGTAAATATTACTGAGCACGTGATGGAAATAATGCATAGTTCTGTAGGAAGATAGACGGGGTGGCGGTCAATAAAGGTATCAAAATAGTAGAAGTAAACTATTGATTGTAAACCAACGTTTCGTCCTACTTTGCAGGGCTTCGTCAGCGCTGTAAGATTGAAACAAAGATAATAACACATAAATCTTTGTTTCCATCTGACAGACTGCTCCATACAGTCCACTATCTTCTTCCAATACCTATTTTTTTTTTATTAATGAGCAATTTTATTCTTCTACATGTAATGTCATATTGGAATAAAGTAAGTTTTTCTGTCCTAAAAGGGATGCAAATGAAAATGAGCATATGCCAATAATAAAAGATAGCCTATCCTATCATAACCATAAATGCCTTCTTTTTTTAAATTTATTTATTGATATTTACAGCTGTATAAAAAATACAGCAAGTAAATTTGATCATAATGACATAATGATATGATACAGGATGTAGAGAAACTACCCAGTGGTAGAACTCTAAAAACAGTTTACAATATAAGGTCACGAGGCCATCTTCTTTTCAGGCGCCTCGGAGGATTGCCAGGAATGGAAGAGGAAGCAAGGTTAGAAACTAGTGGGTTTGGGTGGTTAGGGAGTTTATTATGGAAGGAATAATATCGGGTTCGGGCTACCATAAATGTCAAGTGTTAAGTGTTTTTACTACTGTTTGTGAGATAGACACTGGAACTATTAACTTGTAGATCTATATTATTAAATAAAGTCATTCATAAAATCACAAGTATAATATGAAAACTGTATAAATTGCTTGGTCAAGTATGCGATACTCGTTTCCTGGATAATGTTTATGAAGCATTATTTTAAGAAATCAACTGAAGATGTTTTCTGCACAATCATGTTTTTCCTTTCTTTTTTTTTAAGATTGATTCTACGTAAAATCCTTGATGCTCCTTATTACGTCACAAATAAACTCATTCACAAAGACCTTAACATCCCATTCGTTGCAGATTTGACCCAAAACAGATATGCGTCTTTTCTTTCCAAACTCCTTAACCATACTAACCCATTAATTCTTAATCTTTCATCCTTAACAATTCCTGATAATCCTCCGAGGCGTCTGAAAAGAAGATGTCCACGGGATCTTCTAATTTAAATTAATGTATGAAGTACCACCAATGGGTGGTTCCTTCCCAAGATTTTCAAGTGTATGTGTAACATACTACATATTTACTTATTGTATTATCTTGTACAGTTGTAAATTACATTAAATAAATAATTAAAAAAAAAGATTGATTCTTTGCCCTTTTCACATCAATTTTGAATGTAATTTCAATAATCAAAAGCAATCGGTCATGCACTTATCATGTGTGTAAAACAAGCATAAAATCCAATTTTATTGCGACTGAAACTGCTGGACAAAGCCAGTATAAAAAACAATTATTGCTCATAATCTATCCAATAATACAAACATATTGGCAACTCATATTTGGATATATTTGCCTCAGAAAATGTAGCAACAAGGTATCCTAACTTAGCCAAGTGACCGAATCCCTAAGGAGAAGAAGAATCGATATGGGGAAAGCCGTGCCCTTGCAGGCAATTCTTCAGGGAGGTCTCGAGATCCCCATCTCACCTCAGAAGGAAACTCTTTCATTTTCTACTGTAAACCTATCTGATCCCAGCCTATTTCGTTTTACCGATTTCTCTGTGGTTGTATAAGCCGGCATTGCTTGCATTCCAAATCGAAAAATCTTTGTTATCACTATAATACATTCTCATTTACACAAACTCATTAGGTTTGAAAAAAAAAATTATAAAACAAAAAAGGAAACTATTAAATTAAATTTATCAAACTTTGGAGACCATACATGTTAATGCAACACTTCAGCGTTCTAGAGTGAAAATTGGTTGTGGTTTGAATTCGTCCTAGGAAGATAGCTTTGGTTTTGGATTCAAGGCCAATCTGGACATACCCAGTTGAGCTTTGGGGCTCCACTAAACCTTCGAATTCCTCTCGTATCCAATCTTTACAATCCAAAATCCTTCGTAAAATCCTCAATTTTCCTTATTTTGTTACTAATAAAACCATCCATAAAGACCTAAATGTTCCTTATGTAACCGATCTAGCCCGAACCCGATATTATTCCTTCCATAAACTCCCTAACCACCCAAACTCAATAGTTTCTAACCTTGCTTCCGAAGCACCTGAAAAGAAGATGGCCTCGTGACCTTATATTGTAAACTGTTTTTAGAGTTCTACTGCTGGGTTGTTTCTCTACATCCTGTATCATATCATTATGTCATTACGATCAAATTTACTTGTTGTATTTTTATACAGTTGTAAATATAAATAAATAAAAATAAATAAAAGGTTTTGGATTCACTGAATAACTTCTCATCCCGGTTGAAAAGGTTGCTAACTTGTAAAGCAACCCACTCTCCTGGGCTTAAATAAAGTAAAGGCTTGTCCAAAAGAATTAGATGTCAAATTGTTTAACTTGACTCACATAGTCCTATAAAGTTTCAAGACTGTCAGAGTCTATTAAGTGCTTAAATTAACTGAAGAATTAGAGAAAAAATAACAAATTTTTTTCTCAAACGTAAAAATCTAGCATCATCTACAGTAAACTCAATAGAGATTTTTATTAGTATTATTTTTTTAATAATTATTATTTTATTTTATTTTACTATATTTTTATTTTAGTATTTCTCAAGTAGTATTATTTATCTAGCTTATAAATTTTAGTAGCACCCACAACGCCCTAATAGTAAAAATTGTAATTAATAAACTTCACTTATCTCTATCATTTTTATGTGTAATTGTGTCACCGACCGATAGATGTTGTCGTATGGTTGGACTATATTAGATGTAATTTTGTCAATAAATAAATAAAAAAAATTAGCAATAACATTTTTTAACTAAAATTGTTTTGATTAAATTTTCAAGAAATTTTGTTAAATATAATTTATAATCACAAAGATAGAAAAATGATATCAATACGCTTACCAGAAGAACTAAAAAAAGATGGGGACATGACAAAGGTCACATAGTTAACAAAGCAAAACGGTAATTATGTCGATAAAATCACCCCGTATGTCTTCTTTTGACGACCATGAAATTAAATTTCATATCTGTGACTGTCTCACTAATATTAGTAATGTATAACGAAAGATATAAATATCTCGGCTTTACTGTGGATAATGCTTTTTATTGGGAACTCCACAAAGTAAATGTTTTAAAGAGATTAAGAGTATGCTCATATAACATTTATTACCTCCAACTTATACAACTATAAAAGTATTAATAATGGTGTACAAAGCACTATTTGAATCGATATTAAGCTTGGTATCGAATGTTATTGTGCCAGTGCTGATAGTCATCTATAGCATCGACCATTAAGAACAATAACGCATTGCAATAATAAAGCAGAAAATTAAAAAATTGTTAGTACTTTACCACATAAACCACTTTATTTTTAAATAATTGTCTTAAAATTTATGGGTAGTAATTTATTTAGAAAAGAAACTATATATCTAAAAATTTCAGAAAAAAAATTAAATTTATCGAGCCAACCAACAGCAATATATTTATTAAACGTATTTCAAATATATGGTACCATATCTATTCAATCACTAACCACAAGAACTAATAAATAAATTAACCGCAAAGAAAAATAAATAAAAAATATTTGACAGTAGTATTTTCTTACTTCCATGATTCACAATTTGGAAGTTTGATTCACCAAATGACCATATATGCCTGTATTTTTTCTAAATTTCACATAATTATTCATTATATTATGATTAAAATTAGCCATGTATGTGTGTGTTTAGTCATACATATTATTGGATTCTAATTAATATCGTATTCTGCTTTTGATCGAGTACTGCTTTACAAACTCCGTAAATTCCTACCTCCTTCATACTTTCTCATCATTCGTTCCTTTCTCATTGATAGATTTTTCCAAGCAAATCACAATGGTTCCTATTCATCCCTCTATTTTCAGTACGCTGGTGTTCCTCAAGGTAGTATCCTTGGTCCCATCCTCTACACCGTCTATACAGCTGACATTCCTACCAATCCTAACACTATCCTCACCACGTATGCCGATGACACATGTGTGCTCGCTGTTAATAATAACCCATTAATTGCATCCCAAAATCTACAATCCCATATAACAGCCCTCGAAGATTGGTGTCGTAATTGGAGGATTAAGATAAATCCCAACAAATCCCATCAAATCACCTTTACCCTTCCTCGTAAACCTACTGACTGCCCTACAGTTTCATTTAACGATGTTAATCTTACCCTTGTCGAACAGATCCGCTACCTTGGACCACATTTCGACAAGCGATTAACCTGGAATCCTCACACCAGACTGAAAAGACAGGAAACTGCACGTCGATTTCGACTATTACAGCACTTACCAACGGTCTAAGCTTCCAACACATTACAAAAGACTGATTAAGGCCAGTCTGAACATATGGAGTTGAGCTTTGGGGCTCCACTAAACCTTCGAATTCCTTTCGTATTCAATCCTTACAATCCAAAATCCTTCGTAAAATCCTCAATGCTCCTTACTTTGTCACAAATAAAATCATACATAAAGACCTTAATGTTCCCTATGTAACCGATATCACTCCTTTCATTATAAACTCTCAAAACACTCAAACCCCCTAGTTTCTAATCTTGTATCCTCTTCCATTCCTGACAATCCTCCAAGGCGCCTGGAAAGAAGATGGCCCCGAGACCAGTTAATGTAAAATGTCATTAGAGTGCTACCAATGGGTAGTTTCTCTATACGCCTGTAACACTCAGATTTACTAAATGTATTTTAATGTACAGTTGTAAATAGCAATAAATAAATATTTTTAAAAAGAATCGTATTCTCGTATCATCTTGTTTTATTCTCATTATTATATTAATTTACTAGTTGAAAATTTGCAGCATTATTATTCACTTCAAAGTACGAATTATTTTTTTTTTTTTGGTAATTATTTTTTTACTTTATTTTCAATTTAGTATTGAATTATTAGTTTTATCAATGGTGATCAATTCATATTGTACAGATCTATCTTGTAAATTTTTGTAGCCTCGACAACGCCCTAGTAATTAATAAATTTCAATTATGTCTTTCACTTCTATGTGTGTATATAATTTACTAAATGAATAAATAAAATTAACTGTAACTGTTTTGATTAATTTTTCAAGAAATTTTGCTTAATATCATCTCAAACATAGAAAAAATACATCAATACCTAACACAAGATATAATTTTTTTGTTTTTCCAAAAGTTAATTTATTTTAATTAAAACTTTTGCTACGTAGTTTCGCTCAAAATATAGATGTTGAGCATAGTCACGTTTGCATAACATATAATTTAATAGGCTCATTATAGTACAAGAATAAAACTGAGAAGTAGAATACTTTGAATTTGTAAAGGGAAGAGAGAATCCTATATTTCAGGTTCGAAGTGGAGGAAAGACATGAGATGTGACTCCTGGGGCTGCTCTAAATGCAAAGGTATGTCCATGTCCTTCTTATTCATGCAAACGTCTTCGCGGCGAGCAACGAAAGCGTTTTACAGGGAACGAAAACATACATCGCGACCAGGATTTAGTCCTCAGTGGAGTCCTTCTCAGCCTGCTTCTATCTTTTCAATGGTCTCTTTTAGTATCGGTTGTTATGAAAGTCCTCTGATCTGCGCATTGGAAGCAGAAGGAATATTTTATTGAAATTTTTATTCACTGCATCAGTCATATCGTGAGTTATTGTTGAAAACCAATTTATTTTTTTTTCATTGAGAAAATTAGATCAAATAAATCATGACTATATGACAACAGTTATCGGCCAAACCTGAAAATCCTATATTTGTCTTCTGGCGTGAATTTTACAAATTCATTTTATTCTACTTCTCAATTTTTTTCTTATCCTATGATGGGCCTATTAAATAATTTATCATACAAGTGATCATGCTCAGAATCTATATCTTGAGGAAAACATCGTTGCAAAAGTTTTTATTTAGGATAAATTCACTTTTAGAAAAATTAAAAAAAAAAATTAGAAGTCAATATTAGTATTTGATACTTTTTTTTCTATCTTTGCGATGATAAATTATACTAAGCAAAATTAATTAATTAGCAAAATTAATCAAAACAGTTCTAGTTAATTTTTGGTTTTAGAAATTTAAAAAATTATACACACACATAAAAGAGATAAGACATAAATAGAATTTATTAAATACAGTTTTTAACTATTAGAGCGTTGTAGAGGCTACTAAAATTTACAACATAGATCAGTACAATATAAATTGATCACCATTGATAAAACTAGTAATTCAATTAACAAATACTAAATTGAAAATAAACTAATAAAATAATATAATAAAAAAATATTACGTGAGTGGTTAAGGTTAGGTCGAGCTAAATTTTAATTTAAATCCCCCCCCCATGGGTCACGTGACCAAATGCCTAATGATCAGGTGACTGGTGACGTGAGTGGTTAAGGTTGGGTCGAGCTGAAAATTTAAATTCGAATTGGCCGGGAGTATAACGCCAGTTTTCTAATAACATGGTACTACTATCCCAGTTTAACGCAGGATGATCCTCAAAATTTAACTTAATGTAAACAGATTTTCAAATTTTTTGTCCTGAAAAACGGTAGTTAAGACGAAATTATTTTGTCTTGTAAACAAACATAATTTTTTTCGGTCTTGCAAGGTATCACAGCTTACTTTCTTTTGTTCTGTTTTTTTCATATTAACTTCCTAATGGATATCTCTGTTTTGCGGATAAAACTTGGACTATACAAAAGTTTCAGTCTAATAATAATAATAAAATTAAATGAATATCCAGTATTTATACTCTCTTTTTATGTTCTCGTTTTATTTAAGTTTGAAAGATTTTTAACAAATAAAATTAAATATGTATTTAAATAAAATTTTACTGTTCTTCATCATTTCCATTGTTCGGAGAAAATCACTAAACATTATTATTTTTTTAATTACTGAGTTTTTTAGAGTTAAAATGATTATAAAAACATTTATGATTATTAAAAAAAAAAATAACTAATTAAAATCTGATATTTCCAATACTTTACAAAACCCTTCAGAAAACTTATTCAAGACATTACATTATTACATCAGATTATAAAGCAAATTTTACTAAGAAATAATACAGCGTTTACTCTGGTTTAAATAAATACTGAGATAAACATTATATCATTGTTAGTACTACACTAGAGGGAATTCTATCCCGGTTCCATTATCATCTATTTGTTGAGCGTGGGTTTGTCACTGGTCATATTATATCAATTTCACATTGCTTCCTTGTTTGACAGAAGATTATTTGTTGAAGGTTTCCTGTTTTCTTTTTTTTTTCGAACTATTTGTGGTTACAACGAAACTGATTTTACAACCAATTTACGGGAAGATCGATTATTCTGATATAAAATTATTAAGACTAGATTTTTGCATAAAAATAATAATTTTTAGATTTATTTTTATATAGTTGTTTGAGAGTGGTTTAGTTT